>NW_026853309.1:0-42007 GCF_026571515.1 Ruditapes philippinarum
TAATAGAGTCATAGAGGATTATGGTGAGTAAAGGGTTAAGAGTAATAGACTGTGTAATAGAAAATGTCAAAGTGGGCAATAGACTGAGTAATAGAGGGTATACTGGGTGATATTTAATTATTAATTATGACATTATTAATAAAGATATTTTTATAAGTGATATCACATATTGTACTAGGTAATGCAGGTTTTGCTCGGTAATAGAGAGTAACGGGTGAAGTGTAAGGGTAATGGTCATACACACTCTTACAGTAAAGGAGTAAAGGTGGGTAAACCTGGGTAAAGGTCAAAAACAGTCGAAGAGAAAGAGAGTAAAGGTGGGTAAACCTAGGTAAAGGTCAAAAACACTTTCAGAGTGATAGAGTAAAGGTGGGTAATGCAGCTTTTGCTCGGTAATAGAGAGTAAGGGGTGAAGTGTAAGGGTAATGGTCATACACACTGTTACAGTAAAGGAGTAAAGGTGGGTAAACCTGGGTAAAGGTCAAAAACACTTTCAGAGTGATAGAGTAAAGGTAGGTAATGCAGGTTTTGCTGGGTAATAGAGAGTAAGGGGTGAAGTGTAAGGGTAATGGTCATACACACTCTTACAGTAAAGGAGTAAAGGTGGGTAAACCTGGGTAAAGGTCAAAAACAGTCGAAGAGAAAGAGAGTAAAGGTGGGTAAACCTGGGTAAAGGTCAAAAACAGTCGAAGAGAAAGAGAGTAAAGGTGGGTAAACCTAGGTAAAGGTCAAAAACACTTTCAGAGTGATAGAGTAAAGGTGGGTAATGCAGGTTTTGCTCGGTAATAGAGAGTAAGGGGTGAAGTGTAAGGGTAATGGTCATACACACTGTTACAGTAAAGGAGTAAAGGTGGGTAAACCTGGGTAAAGGTCAAAAACACTTTCAGAGTGATAGAGTAAAGGTAGGTAATGCAGGTTTTGCTGGGTAATAGAGAGTAACGGGTGAAGTGTAAGGGTAATGGTCATACACACTCTTACAGTAAAGGAGTAAAGGTGGGTAAACCTGGGAAAAATATAAAAGTGGGTAATAGACTGGGTAATAGACTGGGTAATAGAGGGTAATAGAAAATATGAAAGTGGGTAATAGACTGGGTAATAGAGTCATAGAGGATTATGGTGAGTAAAGGGTTAAGAGTAATAGACTGTGTAATAGAAAATGTCAAAGTGGGCAATAGACTGAGTAATAGAGGGTAATAGGATTTTTGGAAAAATATAAAAGTGGGTAATAGACTGGGTAATAGACTGGGTAATAGAGTAATAGAGGGTTATGGTGAGTAAAGGGTTAAAAGTAATAGACTGAGTAATAGAGTAATAGAGGGTTATGGTGAGTAAGGGGTTAAGAGTAATAGAAAATATCAAAGTGGGTAATAGACTGAGTAATAGAGGGTAATAGGATTTTTGGAAAAATATAAAAGTGAATAATAGACTGGGTAATAGACTGGGTAATAGAGTAATAGAGGGTTATGGTGAGTAAAGGGTTAAGAGTAATAGAGTGGGATATAGAAAATATGAAAGTGAGTAATAGAGTGGTTAATAGACTGGGTAATAAGATTTTTGCAAAAATATAAAAGTGGGTAATACACTGGGTAATAGACTGGGTAATAGAGTAATAGAGGGTTATGATGAGTAAGGGGTTAAGAGTAATAGAGTGGGTAATAGAAAATATGAAAGTGAGTAATAGACTGGGTAATAGACTGGGTAATAGAGTAATAGAGGGTTATGGTGAGTAAGGGGTTTAGAGTAATAGACTGGGTAATAGACTGGGCAATAACATTTTTGCAAAAATATAAAAGTGGGTAATACACTGGGTAATAGACTGGGTAATAGAGTAATAGAGGGTTATGGTGAGTAAGGGATTAAGATTAATAGAGTTGGTAATACACTGGGTGATGGAAAGTATGCTTTGTTACTAAAAATATATTCTATGTTCTAATTCGCGGTAATGATGAGTAAGGGGTAATAGGTAAGGTACTAGGTAAGGTAGGTAAGGTAGTGAGTAAGGTACTAGGTAGGTTAACCCAGTAAGGATATGCTTCCAATTCGCGGTTAGGATGAGTAAGGGGTAATAGGTAAGGTACTGGGTAAGGTGGGTAAGCTATGAAGGTTTCCTATAGTAAGCATTGTTACTAAAAATAGATTCTTTGTTCTAATTGGCGCCAAATATAATAGTTATATTAATGCATCTTCCTTAGCTTTAGGGGTTGGGTGTAGTCTCAAATCCAAAGGTTGTCTTGGGTTGTCTTAGGTTATATAGATACTCGGTAACATATTATATATTGTTATAGAAGGATAGGGTTAGTTAGCTTTGTTACTAAAAATAGATATCTTTGTTCTTTTTTCCAGCCCTTTTGTCTATATACATTTCTATATAGGACACCATTGCGACGCCATTTTTACATTTTCCATACAAGAAATGGCATCAAGCAATAAAATAACAGATCAAATATCAATTATTATTATAATTATCATGAACAGTATTATTAACTATTGTCTTCAATATAATAATTTTCAATTATGAAATGTAAACTATGAAAAACAAATTCAACCATTAAATATTCATTCATCAAAAATAAAATAACACATACCTTTTTTCTTAATTCCTTTGCAAACAATAAAATCCAAATCTTAAAACACAATACACAATAAACACTGCACAATTGTCAAAGTAATAAGTCAATATTTATCAAACAATTTAACACACAAAGAATGCACTGTTCACAATGGTGTCCAAACTCAAAATGGCGCTCTGAAAATAATTTATGAACATGTGCCCGGATGTATTTTCAAGTCACGTGATCTAATCAATATGCATCATATAATACATTTCTATTGAAAATAGCTGTTTTAGGTCATATTTAATTATTAATTATGACATTATTAATAAAGATATTTTTATAAGTGATATCACATATTGTACTAGGTAATGCAGGTTTTGCTCGGTAATAGAGAGTAACGGGTGAAGTGTAAGGGTAATGGTCATACACACTCTTACAGTAAAGGAGTAAAGGTGGGTAAACCTGGGTAAAGGTCAAAAACAGTCGAAGAGAAAGAGAGTAAAGGTGGGTAAACCTAGGTAAAGGTCAAAAACACTTTCAGAGTGATAGAGTAAAGGTGGGTAATGCAGGTTTTGCTCGGTAATAGAGAGTAAGGGGTGAAGTGTAAGGGTAATGGTCATACACACTGTTACAGTAAAGGAGTAAAGGTGGGTAAACCTGGGTAAAGGTCAAAAACACTTTCAGAGTGATAGAGTAAAGGTAGGTAATGCAGGTTTTGCTGGGTAATAGAGAGTAAGGGGTGAAGTGTAAGGGTAATGGTCATACACACTCTTACAGTAAAGGAGTAAAGGTGGGTAAACCTGGGTAAAGGTCAAAAACAGTCGAAGAGGAAGAGAGTAAAGGTGGGTAAACCTGGGTAAAGGTCAAAAACAGTCGAAGAGAAAGAGAGTAAAGGTGGGTAAACCTGGGTAAAGGTCAAAAACAGTCGAAGACAAAGAGAGTAAAGGTGGGTAAACCTGGGTAAAGGTCAAAAACACTTTCAGAGTGATAGAGTAAAGGTGGGTAATGCAGCTTTTGCTGGGTAATAGAGAGTAAGGGGTGAAGTGTAAGGGTAATGGTCATACACACTCTTACAGTAAAGGAGTAAAGGTGGGTAAAGGTCAAAAACAGTCGAAGAGAAAAAGAGTAAAGGTGGGTAAACCTAGGTAAAGGTCAAAAACACTTTCAGAGTGATAGAGTAAAGGTGAGTAAAGGTGGGTAAACCTAGGTAAAGGTCAAAAACACTTTCAGAGTGATAGAGTAAAGGTGAGTAAAGGTGGGTAATGCAGCTTTTGCTGGGTAATAGAGAGTAAGGGGTGAAGTGTAAGGGTAATGGTCATACACACTCTTACAGTAAAGGAGTAAAGGTGGGTAAAGGTCAAAAACAGTCGAAGACAAAGAGAGTAAAGGTGGGTAAACCTGGGTAAAGGTCAAAAACACTTTCAGAGTGATAGAGTAAAGGTGGGTAATGCAGCTTTTGCTGGGTAATAGAGAGTAAGGGGTGAAGTGTAAGGGTAATGGTCATACACACTCTTACAGTAAAGGAGTAAAGGTGGGTAAACCTGGGTAAAGGTCAAAAACAGTCGAAGAGAAAGAGAGTAAAGGTGGGTAAACCTGGGTAAAGGTCAAAAACAGTCGAAGAGAAAGAGAGTAAAGGTGGGTAAACCTGGGTAAAGGTCAAAAACACTTTCAGAGTGATAGAGTAAAGGTGGGTAATGCAGGTTTTGCTGGGTAATAGAGAGTAAGGGGTGAAGTGTAAGGGTAATGGTCATACACACTCTTACAGTAAAGGAGTAAAGGTGGGTAAACCTGGGTAAAGGTCAAAAACAGTCGAAGAGAAAGAGAGTAAAGGTGGGTAAACCTGGGTAAAGGTCAAAAACAGTCGAAGAGAAAGAGAGTAAAGGTGGGTAAACCTGGGTAAAGGTCAAAAACAGTCGAAGAGAAAAAGAGTAAAGGTGGGTAAACCTAGGTAAAGGTCAAAAACACTTTCAGAGTGATAGAGTAAAGGTGAGTAAAGGTGGGTAAACCTAGGTAAAGGTCAAAAACACTTTCAGAGTGATAGAGTAAAGGTGAGTAAAGGTGGGTAAACCTAGGTAAAGGTCAAAAACACTTTCAGAGTGATAGAGTAAAGGTGAGTAAAGGTGGGTAATGCAGCTTTTGCTGGGTAATAGAGAGTAAGGGGTGAAGTGTAAGGGTAATGGTCATACACACTCTTACAGTAAAGGAGTAAAGGTGGGTAAAGGTCAAAAACAGTCGAAGAGAAAAAGAGTAAAGGTGGGTAAACCTAGGTAAAGGTCAAAAACACTTTCAGAGTGATAGAGTAAAGGTGAGTAAAGGTGGGTAATGCAGTTTTGCTGGGTAATAGAGAGTAAGGGGTGAAGTGTAAGGGTAATGGTCATACACACTCTTACAGTAAAGGAGTAAAGGTGGGTAAACCTGGGTAAAGGTCAAAAACACTTTCAGAGTGATAGAGTAAAGGTAGGTAATGCAGGTTTTGCTGGGTAATAGAGAGTAAGGGGTGAAGTGTAAGGGTAATGGTCATACACACTCTTACAGTAAAGGAGTAAAGGTGGGTAAACCTGGGTAAAGGTCAAAAACAGTCGAAGAGAAAAAGAGTGGGTAAACCTAGGTAGCTACCATTCTTTTCATAGGAGTAAACGTGTGTAAGCTTTGTTACTAAAAATAGATTCTTTGTTCTAATTGGCGCCAAAATACTACAGGTCTGTCAGCATGTGTTTAAAGATGACTAGTCTGCTTTTAAAGTTGTACTTTTTCATTTTTTCACAGATTACTAAAGGGTTTACAACCCGGTTCGAGTCCCAGAGACTAGAAATATACACACAACATGCACAGTTGTGTAGGTGCAGATTTTGGCTACAAAAGTATACCATTTTCATGTATCTAGGACGACTACAGGGGTCTCAGCAAGTCTTTGAAGGTGACTTGTCCGGGTTCGAACTTGTATTTAGCCGTTATTTTCATCATTATTAATAGGTTTTTCATAGGTCTGAGCCCCATTAGCCTACATATATATTATTATTATATACTGCCGTGTGTGCACGGATCCTGGCTACAAATTGAGACTATTTTCAGGTGTCTGGGACGACTAAAGGGCTCTCAGCAAGTGTTTGAATGTCACTTGTACGGGTTCGAACTTGTATTTGTCCGTTATTTTCATCATTATTAATAGGTTTTTCATCGGTTCGAGCCCCATTAGCCTACATATATATTATTATTATATAGTGCCATGTAGGCAAGGATCCTGGCTACGATTTGAGACTATTTTCATGTGTCTTGGACGACTACATGACTCTCAGCAAGTGTTTAAAGGTGACTTGTCTGCTTTTCAAGTGGCACTTTTTCATTTTTTCAAAGATTAATAAAGGGTTTACAACCCGGTTCGAGTCCCAGAGACTACATATATACACATAACATGCACGGTTGTGTAGGTGCATATCTTGGCTACAAAATGGGACCATTTTTATATATCTAGGACGACTACAGAGGTCTCAGCAAGTCTTTGAAGGTGACTTGTCCGGGTTCGAACTTGCATTTAATCGTTATTTTCATCATTATTAATAGGGTTTTCATCGGTCCGAGCCCCATTAGCCTACATATATATTATTATTATATACCGCCGTGTAGGCAAGGATCCTGGCTACGATTTGAGACTATTTGCAGGTGTCTGGGTTGACAAAAGGGCTCTCAGCAAGTGTTTGAAGGTCACTTGTCCGGTTCGAACTTGCATTTAATCGTTATTTTCATCATTATTAATAGGTTTTTCATCGGTCCGAGCCCCATTAGGCTACATATATATTATTATTATATAGAGCCGTAAAGGCAAGGATCCTGGCTACGATTTCAGACTATTTTCAGGTGTCTGGGACGACTACAGGGCTCTCTGCAAGTGTTTAAATGTCACTTTTCTGCTTTTCAAGTTGTACTTTTTCATTTTTTCACAAATTACTAAAGGGTTTGCAACCCGGTTCGAGTCCCAGAGACTATATATATATACATATTACATTCACGGTAGTATAGGTGCAGATCTTGGCTATAAAATGAGACCATTTTCATGTATCTAGGACGACTACAGGGGTATCAGCAAGTCTTTGAAGGTGACTTGTCAGAGTTCGAACTTGCATTTAGCCGTTTTTTCAGCATTATTTATAGGTTTTCCATCGGTCCGAGCCCCATTAGGCTACATATAAATTATTATTATATAGCGCCGTGTAGGCACGGATCCTGGCTACGATTTCAGGCTATTTTCAGGTGTCTGGGACAACTATAGGGCTTTCAGCAAGTCTTTGAAGGTGACTTGTCTGCTTTTCAACTTGTACTTTCTCATTTTTTGACAGATTACTTAAAGATTTTGAACCAGGTTCGAGTCTCAGAGATAACATATATACAAGTTTGATGCAGTGTCAGGTAGGTATGAGTATTGCCTACAAAATGAGACCATTTGTAATTATCTGAACCCATCACGGAATTCTCATTAACGATTTAAAGGAGCCAAAAACAATATACTTATTTTGACGTTTCTTATATGAAAATAGCTGTTTCTTGTCAATTTCAATTATTAATTAAGACATTATTATTCAAGATATTTTTATAAATAATATCTCATAGGATACGGAAATGTCCCCTCTAAGTATAAAATAAATAATATTAAAGATAAGTCTGTCCGTCTGTTCAGGATAGCACGAAGAAAAATGGCATATTTTACATATAATATAAGGCATTCTATATAGTAAATAGCATATTGTAACCACGTATTATTTGATATTGACCAATCAAATTCAGTTTGGGTACACATATTATACAGTGTCATGTACATATTAGTCTTCGCTTTACAATGATACCATTTTCACGTATCTGAGTTAATCATGGAAGCGTAAGTAACGGTTTAAAGGAGCCCACAAGAATGATATAGTACACGTTTCTTATATGGAATTCGCCGTTTTACATCATTTTCAATTATTCATTATAACATTATTAATAAAGATATTTTCATAGATGATATCTCATATTGTACGCAACAGTCTCCGCTAAGTAGACAAGAAATAATATGGAATATATGTTCGTCAGTCTGTTCAGTATAGCTTGCAAAAGAATGGCATATTTTATATATAACAGGCTTTTCACTTTAAAACCAAGTTTGTTGCACAGGGGCTTTGTCTACCCGTTAGCCATCTTCTAATGAAGATGTTCACCCTTGCACCACGATGAGGTCGGTAGACTTGGCAAGGGGCGGGACCAGTCGATTACCGGTCCCTAATCAAGGAGAATCAACAGCTCAACAAAATCACATGAGCTAATCATTAAAAGAAAAGAAGAAAAAAAGAACAAACAAACAAACAAACAAACACTTCTCCTCAAACAAGCTCTGATTCAGAGCTGGGAGATGGGGGTGGTGGAGGGTGAGGGCCATGGTCAAACTCTGCCTCCTCAAACACCTTGAAGCCGATCCGGGCATTGAACAAAATGTCCATAGCCCGGTCGGCCTCAAGGCGTTTAAAAAAAGCAAAGCCTGACCGGCCGTAAATCTCAACCTCCACCACCTCCATCTCCCATGAATGCACCACACGGTCGAAGGAGGGAAAATCCCTCCTTGACACCAAAACAAGAACACAAGGAAAAACCATACTGTAAGAGAGAGACAGAGAGAGAGAGAGAGAGTCAGATACTGAATGAAAATACAGGCAAGTGTAAACAGTATATATAGGCGATGAAATAAGAATCTAAAAATAGATCCTTTGTTTCAATTTTGGCGCGAAATCCCTGATAAGGTTAAGCCCCTCTTGTCGTGAGTAAACCTGGGTAAAGGTCAAAAACACTTTCAGAGTGATAGAGTAAAGGTGGGTAATGCAGGTTTTGCTGGGTAATAGAGAGTAAGGGGTGAAGTGTAAGGGTAATGGTCATACACACTCTTACAGTAAAGGAGTAAAGGTGGGTAAACCTGGGTAAAGGTCAAAAACAGTCGAAGAGAAAAAGAGTAAAGGTGGGTAAACCTAGGTAACGGAGTAAAGGTGGGTAAACCTGGGTAAAGGTCAAAAACACTTTCAGAGTGATAGAGTAAAGGTGGGTAATGCAGGTTTTGTTCGGTAATAGAGAGTAACGGGTGAAGTGTAAGGGTAATGGTCATACACACTGTTACAGTAAAGGAGTAAAGGTAGGTAAACCTGGGTAAAGGTCAAAAACAGTCGAAGAGAAAAAGAGTAAAGGTGGGTAAACCTAGGTAACGGAGTAAAGGTGGGTAAACCTGGGTAAAGGTCAAAAACACTTTCAGAGTGATAGAGTAAAGGTGGGTAATGCAGGTTTTGCTGGGTAATAGAGAGTAAGGGGTGAAGTGTAAGGGTAATGGTCATACACACTCTTACAGTAAAGGAGTAAAGGTGGGTAAACCTGGGTAAAGGTCAAAAACAGTCGAAGAGAAAAAGAGTAAAGGTGGGTAAACCTAGGTAAAGGTCAAAAACACTTTCAGAGTGATAGAGTAAAGGTGGGTAATGCAGGTTTTGCTGGGTAATAGAGAGTAAGGGGTGAAGTGTAAGGGTAATGGTCATACACACTCTTACAGTAAAGGAGTAAAGGTGGGTAAACCTGGGTAAAGGTCAAAAACAGTCGAAGAGAAAAAGAGTAAAGGTGGGTAAACCTAGGTAAAGGTCAAAAACACTTTCAGAGTGATAGAGTAAAGGTGGGTAATGCAGTTTTGCTGGGTAATAGAGAGTAAGGGGTGAAGTGTAAGGGTAATGGTCATACACATTCTTACAGTAAAGGAGTAAAGGTGGGTAAACCTGGGTAAAGGTCAAAAACAGTCGAAGAGAAAGAGAGTAAAGGTGGGTAAACCTAGGTAAAGGTCAAAAACCCTAACCCTGAGTGATAGAGTAAAGGTGGGTAATGCAGTTTTGCTGGGTAATAGAGAGTAAGGGGTGAAGTGTAAGGGTAATGGTCATACACATTCTTACAGTAAAGGAGTAAAGGTGGGTAAACCTGGGTAAAGGTCAAAAACAGTCGAAGAGAAAAAGAGTAAAGGTGGGTAAACCTAGGTAAAGGTCAAAAACACTTTCAGAGTGATAGAGTAAAGGTGGGTAATGCAGCTTTTGCTGGGTAATAGAGAGTAAGGGGTGAAGTGTAAGGGTAATGGTCATACACACTCTTACAGTAAAGGAGTAAAGGTGGGTAAACCTGGGTAAAGGTCAAAAACAGTCGAAGAGAAAAAGAGTGGGTAAACCTAGGTAGCTACCATTCTTTTCATAGGAGTAAACGTGTGTAAGCTTTGTTACTAAAAATAGATCCTTTGTTCTGTTTCGCGCCTTTTTTTACATAACAACATAGACATAAATGACGTTACAGCAATGTAATATTTCATGGCTCCTACATTTAACTCTAACAGTTTTTCATGCTCATATAATCATCAATCAAAAAATGAATATCATCATCATCATCATCATCATAATCATCATCATCATCACTTTCATTATCAACATCAACATCATCATCATCATCATCATCATCAACATAATCATCTTCATCATCATCATCATCATCATCATCACTTTCATCATCAACAGCAACATCATCATCATCATCATCAAAATCATCATCATCATCATCATCACTATCATCATCATCATCATCATCATCACCATCATCATCATCATCACTTTCATCATAACTTTCATCATTAACATCAGCATCATCATCATCATCATCATTATCATCATCATCATCATCATCATCATCATCATCGTAGTTATCAATATGAAGAGAGCAAGAGTCTCTGCTGTTGTCTTGTGTCTTGATATTTATTCTCTCATCAAATAAATACGTCCACAAAAAAATGGCTAAAATACATATTTCAACTAACTCACAACAATGATATATTAAACACATTCTTATATGAAAATTGCTGTCTTACGTCATTTTCAATTATTAATTATGACATTATTAATAAAGATACTTTTATAAATGATATCACATATTGTACGCAAGAGTCTCCTCTAAAATATACAACAAAAATATTAAACATCCGTCCGTCCGTCTGTTCAGGAGAGCGAGAACAATATGGCATATTTTATATATAATATAATGCATTCTATATAAAGCATATTCTATAAATAGCACATTGTTACCATGTGATAATATTGACCAATCAAATTCATTTTGGGCATCATTCGAATGCCCATTTGGGCATCATCGTCATTCAGGTCTTACCCTAACCCTAACCCTAACCCTAACCCTAACCCTAACCCTAACCCTAACCCTAACCCTAACCCTAACCCTAACCCTAACCCTAACCCTAACCCTAACCCTACACCCTAACCCTAACCCTAACCCGACACCCTAACCCTAACCCCTGAGTAATAGGTAATAGGTAATAGAGGGTAATCAAAGTGAGTAATAGAAAATATCAAAGTGAGTAATAGACTGAGTAATAGAGTGAGTAATAGAAAATATCGCGGTTAGGATGAGTAATAGGTAATAGGTAATAGGTAATAGAGAGGGTAAATCAAAGTGAGTAATAGAAAATTTCAAAGTGAGTAATAGACTGAGTAATAGAGTGAGTAATTATGTAACTGTAGAAACCACCTTGAGCTAAATCATCTAGAATGCATTATGGGCTCGAACTCAGATTGTTCTAGCGCAACCAAAGTTTTGTTTTTGCGGTTTTTTCTATCGGCCCCCTAGTTCCGATTAATCATTTTTATTATTCTCTTATTTGAAGAATTCCCATTGGGACTAGCCATAGATACTGGCAATTTCAGATGTGGATATTAACAGGTGATTTCAATTTTTGAAACATTGACTCTTCAGACTTCTTTCCGCGAAAAAGTACAAGCACTATGTCAACAATATGGACTTACCCAAATCATTGATGGAACACAACACACCTTTACAGAAAATTCTTCGTCCACTAATTGACCTGTTCTTTACTAACAACATAGACAATGTTATAAAGGCTGGGGTTGGTGATCCGTTTCTGCAGCAACATGTCAGGTATCACTGCCCAAATGTCTTTGCTGTTTTTACCTACATAAAACCCAAAGCTAAGTCTTTTGATACCAAAACTGTGTGGCTCTATGAGAAAGGCAACTATGACTTGCTGCGTAAGCAAGATGAATCTAGTTAACTGGGCGAACTTCAAGATGATAATATTGACACCTTTGTTGAGAATATTACAAACACTATCATAAACATATCAAAAATTTGTATTCCAAACAAAAATGTAAAATCAAGCCTAATGACCCTCCGTGGGATGAACAATCAAATAAAAACAAAAATAAGACAACCCGTAAGCGCGCCTACAGAAAAAGCAAAAAAATTTTCAAAGTCAACATCATTGGTTAAAATTTCGGAAACTAAGAAATGAAAGCAGTTCAAGGCTAGTCAAAGACAGCAAATCTCGTTACTTTCTTTTCAAATTGTCTGACAATGCTTAAATTCAACTTCCCCTCATATCATCAAAAGATTGGTGGAAAATCCTCAAATCCTTTATTCATATTCAACAAAAAAAAGGTATTCCTTCTCTTATTGATCCAATTACTAATTCCATTGTAATCTGAAGAACCTGAAAAGGCTAATCTACTAAACACTTTTTTTTCAAGAACCAGACAAAATGGTTTGACGACTTCTAACAGGGATCCCCCCAGACCCTCAGACATAGACCAATCAACAGACCTTGGAAACGATTTATATATCTCCTTCTGAAATTGAGGATGTACTGAAATCTTTAAAAAACCGATAAAGCATCTGGACCTGACACTATCAGTTATCGAGAGTTTTACATGAGGCCTACCAACAACTTTCTCATCCCTTTTCACCACTCTTTAACTTCTCACTACGATCCAAGAAAATGCCGACATCCTGGAAGTTGTCAAATGTCTGTGCTGTATATAAGGAAAGGCGATCCTGCTGTGTAAACAATTTATAGACCTATAATCTTTACTCAACACTATTGAAAAAGTATTTGAACGAGTAGTCTTTTAAACATATCTTTAAACTTTTACAGAGACATTTCATTCTTCACTCCATCTCAGTCGGGATTCTTGCCAGGTGACTCAACTGTAAACCAACTTGCGTATCTTTAACAATAATTTTTGCAAGGCTTTTAGATGATGGCCTGGAGGTGAGGGTCGTATTTTTTTTGATATTAGTTAAAGCATTTGATTAAAGTTTTGGCACCAAAGGTTTGTTAGTGAAACTTCATGAATCTGGAATTCGTGGAAATGTACACCAATGGCTTTCTGAATACTTAACAAATCGTAGACAACAAGTTGTTCTTCCTGGTACCATGTCGGACTGTGTTACAATTGCATCTGGAGTCCCCCAAGGATCAATACTTGGGCCTCTTCTATTTCTTGTTTATATCAACGATATTGTTCAAGATATTGGTTCCAACATCAATCTTTTTTGCAGATGACACTAGTCTCCATCTGATAGTTGAAACACCTTCTGAAACACATGATACAAATGCAGAATGACATACCCAAAAGATTTGTCTTTGGGCTGATAAATGGCTAGTTAACTTTAATCCATCTAAATCCGAGTCAATGATTATATCAAGAAGAATTAATAAACCACATCACATCACCTTTCTCCATGTATGGCCAACAAATCCCTCAAGTTTCTGATCACAAACATCTAGGAGTGTTTTTTTTTGATGATTGCTCTTGGCATTCCCATATCAATTATATAAAAGAAAAGGCATGGAATAGAATAAACATAATGCGTAAATTTAAATTCAAACTAGACCGAAAGTCTCTAGAAATCATATATACATCCTTCATTCGTCCTATTATTGAATATGCTTGATATAATATGGACAATTGTACATCCTACGAAAAACAAGAATTAGACAAAATTCAAAATGAAGCAGCACGTATTGTGACGGGTGCAACAAAGCTGATATCGTTAGCTGATTTATACAAACGATGTAAATTGGGAATCACTTTCTGACAGAAGAAGGAAGCATAAGCTTATTCAACTTTACAAAATGAAAAATTGTCTCACTCCATCCTATCTATCGTCTATTGTACCAGATCTTGTTGGCCTGAATACTACATATAACTTACGTAATTCTCAAAATATCGACACAATTCGTAACAACAACAACTCTATATACTATAACTCCTTTCTACCAACGGCGCTTCGTGAATGGAATTCCTTACCGATTGAAACCCGTCAGCTACAGTCATTGAATTCTTTCAAAAGCTCTTTGAACGAAGACAAAACTAAAACTCCCCGACACTTTTATTATGGAGATAGACGGTCACAAATTCTTCATACCAGACTTAGAACGAAATGCAGCTCTCTTAATCACCACTTGTTTCTTAAAAAATATAGTATCATCTCCTTTATGTAGTTGTGGCCTAATTGAAGACAACCACCACTTCTTCTTTACTTGCAAGAATTATACACAAATAAGAAATGCACTTTTTCAAACTTTGACTCCAATATGTTCCATTGATCTTCGAAACCCTTCTATATGGAGATCCGTCAAATGATTATCAAACAAACACATGGATATTAGATGCAGTATTTGAATTTATAAATAGCAGCGGACGTTTCCACTAGATGTATTTTATACTACCAACATTTAATATACTGCAATATCTCCAATTTGACCTCTGTTCGTTAGTCTGGTCTTCCAATATTTTTTGTCTTCTTTTGATATATATTTAATATACATATAATATTTTTTTTCTGGTTAGCTTAAAATAGTTAATTTCTAGACATTTTGCTAAATTTGCTTTAAGTGCCAGTCTAAATAAAAAAAAAACTTATTTTTTGTCTGTTTTCTTTTGCTTAGTACTCATCTGAAAATTGTCTTATTAAGTTGCATTCCTAATTTCTTTTTCCTTTTTTTTTTCATTGTTTATGTTTAAACTAAATCTTGCAATATTCTACTTAATAATTTAAATGAAATAGCTATCCTGCCATATATGTTTGTGTAAATATCATTTGTTATCTAGGGAGAGGAACTATATAAGTTTTTCTTTCGTTCTAATCCCTTTCAATTTATGTAACAATTATTCACATATAAAATGTAATATATGTAAAATATTGAAATAAATATGTTTAAACTAACCCTAACCCAGTAAGGATATGCTTCAAATTCGCGGTTAGGATGAGTAAGGGGTAATAGGTAAGGTACTAGCTAAGGTAGGTAAGGTAGTGAGTAAGGGTACTAGGTAGGTTAACCCAGTAAAGGATATGCTTCAAATTCGCGGTTAGGATGAGTAAGGGGTAATAGGTAAGGTACTAGGTAAGGTAGGTAAGGTAGTGAGTAAGCTACTATACATAATAGCAGGGCTTGGTCATGATTACGAAAAGTAAGCTTTGTTACTAAAAATAGATCCTTTGTTCTGTTTCGCGCCTTTTTTTACATAACAACATAGACATAAATGACGTTACAGCAATGTAATATTTCATGGCTCCTACATTTAACTCTAACAGTTTTTCATGCTCATATAATCATCAATCAAAAAATGAATATCATCATCATCATCATCATCATCATAATCATCATCATCATCAATATCATCATCATCACCATCATCATCATAATCATCATAATCATCATCATCATCACTTTCATTATCAACATCAACATCATCATCATCATCATCATCATCATCATCATCATCATCATCATCATCATCATCATCAACATCATCATCATCATCATCATCATCACTTTCATCATCACTTTCATCATCAACAACATCATCATCATCATCAAAATCATCATCATCATCATCATCACTATCATCATCATCATCATCATCATCGTCATCACCATCATCATCATCATCACTTTCATCATAACTTTCATCATCAACATCAGCATCATCATCATCATCATCATTATCATATCATCATCATCATCATCATCATCATCATCGTAGTTATCAATATGAAGAGAGCAAGAGTCCCTGCTGTTGTCTTGTGTCTTGATATTTATTCTCTCATCAAATAAATACGTCCACAAAAAAATGGCTAAAATACATATTTCAACTAACTCACAACAATGATATATTAAACACATTCTTATATGAAAATTGCTGTCTTACGTCATTTTCAATTATTAATTATGACATTATTAATAAAGATACTTTTATAAATGATATCACATATTGTACGCAAGAGTCTCCTCTAAAATATACAACAAAAATATTAAACATCCGTCCGTCCGTCTGTTCAGGAGAGCGAGAATAATATGGCATATTTTATATATAATATAATGCATTCTATATAAAGCATATTCTATAAATAGCACATTGTTACCATGTGATAATATTGACCAATCAAATTCATTTTGGGCATCATTCGAATGCCCATTTGGGCATCATCGTCATTCAGGTCTTACCCTAACCCTAACCCTAACCCTAACCCTAACCCTAACCCTAGGGATCACGCTTTGTAAAAAAAATAATTATACCTAACAACAGCAGGTGTCAAGTGCAGATCACTTTGTAATCCTTCGTTAACAGACTCAATCAATCGGAGTCTGCAATTTTCATTTATTTTGTTGTGATTAATGTTTCCGAGGAATCATACTTTCTAAGGAGTTTTTATACTTCACATCAGCAAGTGCCGTATGGCAGCTGTAAAATGTTGCCCTGGACTTCACTTTAGTGCTGTTATATTTTCTGGTCCTTCGGGGTTATTATTTCCAAACTATTCATGTTGTAAAAATTGTGTAACACTCATGCCGGTGCTAGGGGACGTGAGTGATGTTGCACTTTCCATTATCCAATTATACACCTTGGGAGTTTGAATCGGTTTTGTTCGGCGTGCCTAAAGTTGTCATTGCAAGCAATTAAGAGTTCCTCTCATAAGGGTTAGTCAACAAACCAAATTACTAGTTGATTAATTGTGTTATTTTGTGCATAGGCAATATCTTCCCTGTACAAAGTGATTCTGCAAAACATAATAAAAAGAACCACAGCTTTGTAAGTTGATAAAATTTGACAACTCGAAGGTTCTGAAGCACACGAGTCACACAACTTTTACAACATTTTTTTATGATAGATGTATGTATCTTAGTGATTATTTGTTTTTGAAAGTAATATATAAATTATTAATGATGATACTATCACTTGTATTTGTAACTCATACTGACGTTTCCAATAAAAAGAAAAAAGGGGTTCATCCAAAAGCTATACAAATTACATTTAAGTCCATTACAAAGACCGAAGACATCGTCACAAAACATAACTGAATTATTATCTTTTTCTCAAACTTTTCGCTTCAATTCATTATACACTCCTATATACCGTAACATAATTTATTTAGCAATTTGTATCATTTTGAATTCAACTATATATTTAAAGATAAATACTTCAGCAATTCAAGTTAAATGAAATCAAAATTTTTATAAGAATTTTATTAATGAGAACGTTTGTCGATATTAAATCCACGTATTTACAACACCGACGGAAATACCGAAAATAAAATAAAAGAAGTAAAAGAAGAAAAAATCATAAGTAATCAAAAAGTTCAATTACAATTAAACAAAAACATCGTTAGCGGTTACAAATGTATATAAATATTTCATAAATATGTAAAAGTACATTACAATGATGACATAAATAACCAAGGGTACCATTTGTGTGTCCATCTGCAAGCAAGCGCGCGTGTGTGTGTTTTATATTCCCATGCTAATGAGTTTAAGGGATTGTCAATGTCATTTGTAGTCTCATTATTTTGGACAAAGTGAAATAGGCAATAATGATATTTTTTAAGGCAGTGTAGATGAATAATGAAATCAAACATGGTTAAACAGAACTTAAAACTCAACTAGAAAGTGAAAGAACTTAAAATCTGAGAATCTATAGAAGAAAGTTTGTATCCGGATTTCCTTTAGATCCCTAAAATAGACACGTTTATCATTTCAGAAAGATATTTTCTATCATTTTACTTTTTAAAAATGGCCGATGAGATTCCCTATTTCAGTTTGTAACAATTAAAAGACCAAATTCTTCTTTAATCCAGTTCCTCCCTGTAACTTTTGCAGGAAATGAATTGATTTTAGACAGCCTTCGTACAAATTAGTAACATTCCATGATTATCAACAGTGAAAGAAACTGTTTTGCGAAGTCTGGTCTGCTGGTTAACATCATCAAGTTTAAGGACCCTCATCATACTTTTGCAATATTTCAGACGTTTTGCACGTAGTGCTGAAATTGCTAATCATAAAAAACGTTTCATTTGATTTTACTTTGTCGGAAAATGATAATTTAATTGCTCAACACATAGAGACACAAGCTAAGATTTTATCAATTGAACATAAATATGTTGTTGAGTTTAAATTGAATGTTCAAAAGTATCTTGACCCTTTTTAAATCGCTTCACTTTTATGTCTGTTATCTTAACAGTTTAAAGTTGATGATTGCTTTGTCATTTCAGGAAATTCGATCAACTACAGTTTAACAAAATGATTGAGTGTAACGCGAATGCTTACATTTCGCTGGTTGTATTGCAATTTGTGGTTTGCATGTCAGTCTATTTATATTTGTACGCAAATGTTTTTAATGGAGTATATAAATTCATGGACTGGGTTGTTGAAGAAGACCCTCAGGTAAGACATTATTTTAACAATCATTTCTCTGTAAGAATGCATTTGATTTTGGTATTTGATTCGATATAAGATATAACGATTTACTCAAGCAGGTTATGTTTTTTTTTGTTATTACTGTTTGATTTCCGTGGGTATTTAAAAAATCGGGAAAAGCAAACATTAGCTAGTAGAACTGGTGTTATTCTGTTCTTTGTTTAATTTCATTAATTGACCAGCTATCTGCTCTCATCACTGTCAATTAAAAGGTTGAATAGGTACCATAAAGAATGACTTATTAATAACGATTATAAAAATATAAACCGTACTGTTTATTCACAATGTTAAAAGCACTCTCCGCACTTATGTCCGTACAACTCATATATTCGAAATACATTTGTCACAATCAGCGGTTTTTAGTGTTGCATGGCGGTAATGTTTTGTCCTTCTGATGTATTTATTAAAACCATTTTAATGTTTTAAATTTGTATAATGCATGCCATACTGAATTTCTCGTTAATTTGGATTGTTTCAATGTATATTTAAGGCGGTTTGGCAAGATAAGTTTGGGGCTGATTTTTTACATCCTAAAGTAATCGAACAATTTGGCAAAGATAAAGAAGAAGGAGTTTTGGTAAAACGATCAAAAACAGCAACTGATTCAACTTCAACTCATCCACCTTGTACCAAAAGCAAAGCTGAGGTTGATGAATGTACTCATAAAAAATGTACACTTATTGAAAAGTTTAAGAGTGATATAATTGCAAATAACTCTGAAACATTGCTTACACTTTTTACTACATGGAGTGATAGTCCGGAAAAATATTTAGTTCATAATTTAACGTTACATAACTGGGTGATGTTGCGTCCATTCATAATACCTGTGGTATTTACAAATGAGTCTTTAGTTGCTAAAGAGTGTGCTAGAAAAGGTTTCGAGACTCTGCATATAAGTACTGCAGCTGCAGGGGGAATTCCAGTTTTAAAATATATGTACAGAGATGTGATTAAAAAATATAAGTCTACGTTCTACGCGTACAGTAATGGAGACATTTTGTATACTGATACGCTGATTGACACTTTACTACTGATGAAATATTCAACAATTAACTTACACAAGCCTGCTTTAATCGTAGGACAAAGAAGTAACGTTTACAACGTCACTCAATTTGAAGGGTCTTCTTGGGGCAGTATCACAAGAGTAGCGGAGGAACGCGGCAAACTTTTCACATTTTGGGCAGAAGATTATTTTATTACGACACGCTCATTTCGATGGCAGGAAATAGCTGAAGTTGTGATAGGACGTAGGGCATACGATAACTGGTTAGTGTACTATGCTAGAAAATCAAAATATAATGTGATAGATGCAACGAAAACAATATTGGCTGTTCATCAGACGACAAAAGCAGGTAATTATGAAGGTCATGGTAAAACAAATAAGGACTTTAATCATCACTTACTTGTGAAAATTTATAAGCGTGTTAAATATAATGCAGGAATTACAGCATGCATAGCAAATTACACAAATTACGACAACTGTGTTATAGCTGTTAAGTCGAGGACAGTTAGCAAATCATGCGCTACTTCATTTTAAATTTTTAAATAAGTCAATAAGAGGTGGCGGAGGAACATTTGTAAGTCACCCGATCATTTGTTTTAAAACCAAAGATCGGGTAGTTTAGCCGGGCATGGTAAACCTTTACTCTAGGCCTACTTGAATGCCTATGGTGTCATTACGTTAAGCAAATGTATCAGTTCATTTTTGTTCTGCGCTATAGTGCCCATTACACATACTTAGAATAGAACATTAACACACAGTGAATCATTCAAATTAGTAGGAAAGAAGTGATGTTGGTGTTTAAAGTAATATTTGTTTATACTGTCAGTTTAAATCTTTTTTAAACAAATGAATTGAAAGGTTTTTTACCAGACATGTATCTCACGATTTCCTTTTTTCGAAGACATAATTTATAAATGTTTATTTTTACAATGGACCTAGATTATTATTAACCTTAGCATTCTCTTTTGTACTCAATTCTCTCTAGATTTGAATCATTAAACTGAATTTTGTGCAATTGAATAATATTAAGACTGCGCAATTTGCAACCTTAAAACGCATATTATTCAGTCTTTGATATTTGTTGATTCCTTGGTTTTTGATATTAATGTACATTTGTATTACCTTTAGAATGTAAGGCATTTAACAGAAATGTTTGCCCAAATCTTAACAATATCACTTCAATAAAAGTTGAAATCTTAAAATATTGTGCATTCTTAACGTTTCAGAATCCAAGCAAGCTTCCAACATGGCAGCATGCATGACTTATACATTCTTATTATGATTTTTTTTAACAAATATTTTGCCTTTTTTCGATAAAAGGATGATTGAGCATTTTAGAAATTATAACCGAATTTTGAGTGTTCAAATATCAATACATCTAAGAATGTAAACTTCTTCAAATGTTTCGTTGAATCTTTAATTTTGTTCCATTAAAGTATTCAACCCCCAACAAATAAACAGTTTCAGTCTTCAGAGCCAATATATTAAAGGTATTTTCATTGTCCTTTTAGTATACTATGAAGGCACTTAAATATTATAGAACCGAAGTTTTAGATTTGGAAACAAACAGAAGTCCTGAGGGGCAATGTGAGGTGAAAACGGATGAGTGAGGAGTAGAAAGTATATTACTTGCTTCAGAAAGCCTTGCACTAGAGAGGTTGTGTGCGATGACGTGCTGTCATGCTGCAATCTGACACTGCACAAACATACGTCGGGTCCCTGTTTTCAGAAGTATTCAAGGAATCACTTTTTTACGATATTTATACATCACAACAGCAGGTTTGCTGACAATACATGTTTGTCACCTTTAAGTAAAAAACATAGTTTGAAAAAGACTGATAAAAAACAACGTATCCGTATTTAAGAAAAAATGTCAAAAGAATGTAAGACCTAAATGTAGAAAGATACTTTCCTTGTTTTGAATGATATACACACTAATTCAGCATTGATTTAGGGATTTTAGTTGGGAGCATATTGATAAGTTGTCAGCATATTTCCATAAGCTGATGACATATTGATATATTGTAAGAGTATTGATAAGCTGTCAGCATATTGATCAGTTGTGAGTATACTAATCAGCTCTCAGCATATTGAGAAGCTGTGAGCATATTGGCAAGATGTGAGCATATTGATAAAATGTGAGTATACTAAAACGTATATTGATGAGCTGTGGGCATATGGATAGGTTGTAAGCATATTGATCAGGTGTGAGTATACAGATAAACTCTCACATATTGATGAACTGCGAGCATATTGAAAAAGTGTGAGCATAGTGAAAAGCTTTGAGTATACTGTCAGCATATTGATAAGGTGTGGGCATATTGATGAATTGTCAGCATATTGATAAGGCGTAGGCATATTGATAAGCTGTGAGCATATATATAATGTCAGCATATTGATAAGGTTTTGGCATTTGAAAAGCTGTGAGTATATTGATAACTTCTCAGGATATTGATAAACTGTGAGCATATTGATACACTTTTGTCATATTGATAAGCTGTGACCATATTAATATACTGATAAGCTCTTAGCACATTCCTAATCTCTGAGCGTATTGATAAATTGCCAGCATATTGATAAGCTGGAATAAGATGTAAACATACTGATATGCTGTGAAAATATTGATTAGCTGTCAGTATATTGATAAGTTGTTAATACGTTTTCAACAGATTGATTGGCTGTGATTATATTGATACATTTCTTTGATAGCACTTTCTTTTGTTATGATTATATTGATAAACGTGAGCATATTAATAACTGTAAGGATATTTATAATTTTGAGCATATTGATAGGCTATGAGCATATGGATAAGTTGTCAGTAAATTGATAAGCTGTGAGAATATTAATAAGCTGTGAGCATAAATAGTTGTGAGCGTATTGATAAGCTGTGAGCATGTTGATAAACCGTGAGCAAATTGATAAGAAACGAGCATATTTATCAGTTGTTGGAATATGTATTAGCTGTCATTATATCTCAATATCAATTGATAAGTAGTGAGCATAATAATAATAAGGTGCCGATTAAAGACAGATAAAGTAATGGCTAGTGCAATTTAGACATTATAATTTCACGTCTGAAGTATTCATTAGATAGCAAGATATTCTTGTGATCTTAATATTTTTGGTTCGCATGTCAGTTTGTTCCTGTTATGAAAATGCTCACTGAGACGGATATATTAATTACATTTATATCACCTTAACTGTGTTGATAGCTTTAAAATTATTTAATCCTTCTTTATTCCGGTTCCTTGGTCATTTATCATCTAAATGATGAATTAGAAATAAAGATTAAATCCGAAAATTGTGAAAGCTTATATTTGAAAGTTTGCGCTGCAACTTTAACAATATACAGTATATCTTATTATTTGATCTTTCAACTTAAATATTTACTTACATAATGTTATTCACAACCCCAACTGTAGAGATTTGTTTTGTAAAATGTATTGGGTAAAAGGTTTACCAAATAATTTTAATATAATTTCACTTTGATTGCCAGTATGGTAGACTAATTCCTGTCTTACCAAACAAACAAACATTTTATTGACTTCAAGGCTACCAGCCAATGCCAACATGTACATTTCACAATATAAACATTTCATGTGAGCGGTATATTAAACAATTAATAAAAAAACATATTCACTTTAGTTAGATAAGGTTAAAATAAACAAACTAGCAAATACAATTAAAATTTTCAAGCAATTTCAGTTAATCTACAAACATAAATTAGATTTTTAGATAATCTGTTCTACATGGTATTAAAGATTTTCATTTGTTACAAATGTATCTCTAGTTTTAAAAGCTTTATAAACATTATTGCTGTATTTTAACAAAATTTTCATTTCTACTTGACATGAGCGCATTAAGTGAAAATTTGACTCTACATATGTTTTACAATATGGACACATACGAGCATCTCTATTAACATTTTGATATTGCCCACATATTTTTTCTGAACTATGAGCAAAACATTTTAACAACTGTATACATTCCTATATTTCCTGATACATACGATTCAGCAGCCAGTTTCACATAAAAAAAACTAACGACACAGTTTTATCGTAAGTTAAATCTTACGATAAATCTCTTTTTCACAAATTTTCTTAAGAAAATATTACGTGCAAAATCTGTTGTAACTTTACAATAGGTGTTTCCCGTTTGCAAATGTATTTGTTTTTTCTCGTAAGAGTAAAATATCATGTTTCTTTAATCTACACAGAATGAAAACAAAACAAAAAATGGAAGGATGAATCTATAGTCAGCAAACATTATGTCATAATAACACAAATTAAAAGCTATCAGTAAAAAGTATTTTTCAACATTAACACTTGTAACGTCATGTTATATAGTTAATAATTATGTGAACTATATAGAATTCTTGGATAACTTACGTTTTGTACAATTTGGTGGGTTTGATTTCATTTCCACCATGTACTAGTAACACGTATCTATTGATTAATACCTTAGCAATAACGTAGCAGACCTTGTTTCTGAATCACTTAGATCCATATAATTATTTTCAATCTAGATAGAAATATTCCAGTTTGAATATTTTTTTCTTCCTATTGTAGATCTAACTTCATTTGTGTATAAAACATATGTCAAGCTCTGTTTTACTTGAATTTTAAACCGGAAACAAAGAAAGGGCATGCATATTATTACCAAATGAACGTTGCTAGGGATGTTTCTTTCGCAAAATTTATCGCAAGTGAATTTTTAATCTTAAGACAAAATTTAATCTTACAAGTGGCTTTGTGAAAATGACATAAGAAATTAACTTACGATTATCGTAAGTCAAAAACTAAGGACAAATCGTAATATTTTTTGTGAAAATGTCTGTAAACTCAAAAGAAGTTTTATACCAAACGTAAGAAATCAGTTCTGGACTATTTAACGTTTACTGATTCATACTCACTTTGCATAAAAAATTCTAAAGAAAACTGAAAGTCCACCCACACTTTTGAATTTGACAATATATTGATTTTATAAAATATAAATGGCTATGTGATTTTCAAAAAGGGACCACATATATAGTATGTTGTTTTAAAAAACATAAACAGACTACTTATTTTAGGACATGACTAATTAAAACTGACTGCATTAGATTTTATGTTGATTTAGACCGCTTGTGAGTTAAAATACTATTTATATAATGTACCCCTCGGTGAAGATATTTGCATCGCATTAATTGTTAGATAAACGCAAGAATCCACAATAGTTAATGTATGTAATGCTAAGTTAAAACGAAATCTGGGTTAGAAAAATAATAAATATCATGTATATTAATTAAAAAGGGATTGGTGATCAAATCAGGTGTGAAACTTTCGGCTGATTGTTATTGTCAACAGTAGACATTAAACTATAAAATTAAAATGAGACTCGTTGTTTGCTTAGATAGCAGAAATTGAGAGTATTTATTAGATCAAGGAGACTCTTCACACAACTGTATCTCTTAACAATAAACAACGTTTTAGAACGTGAATCTCATACTCCATCAAAAAATTGAATATTGTTAGGGATTTAATAACATGAATAAAGCTGAGCCGCTTTTGCGAATCCGTAAATATGATATTGCACGACCGTGCATATATTGACATGATGTCATTTACATTATACAAACATGGTGTCAAGACACGCTAAATCTCAATCGGACTAAAGCTCAGATTTACTTATTTCTTTCATGTACATCTTATTTCCTGCTAATTTGTTATGCCGACATTCAGATTCGGATTCCACGACTTTGCTAATTTTAGCTATCCAATTAAATCATCCGTTACTAAAAGGCATTAGAAAAGTCAATTTTGTTGTTGAAAATTTCATAGCACACAAACATCAATTAAAACTAAAATGAATAGGTTCAGCTTTATTCAGCCACAAACAAAATACTTTGGTTAAACCAGAACCTGAAAATTTAAATTTAATAGGTCACTTCCGGTACACAGTGTCACAAAGATGGCACTGAAAAACTGTTTACTTCTTATCTAATAATTCAAGCGAATTACAACGAAAGTACAATACACTATAGAAAGAGAAGCATTGGACCTTTCTAGTGTTTACAGTTGTATGTAAATTGGCTAACTTGTTATCCAATTGCTACACTGAGATAATACATAGTCACTGGTTGACCTAGTTTGCACAAAAGAACACGTGGTTATGTTTGTGATACTGTTTGTGAGCAGTTGACCTTGCAATGAATGGAAAAGGTGTCACAAATAGGCTGTCAATATTAAGAAAGCAAGTACAGCATATTTTGTAGCAGTTGTTTTATCTTCACTGCCAAGTTCTTTTATGATGCATTTATGACATTTGGGGTTATTTTTTAAACTTAAGTATCCATGGAACAAATAATTCTTAAAAGAAAACAGCATGCTCCGGTGTATTATCAAATACGACCACACATGTCAGAAATGAGTATCTCAAACATTTTAATTAGACCCCAGCAACTTTTTTCAATAAAAAGAACATGCAATATCGTAACAGCCTGTAAATGGTATTTTTCTTCAAAAAACTGTTAACAAAAAAGTCATAAAAGCGCGGCTTGTGATTACTTTTAACAAAATAAAATGTGCATGGCTCTAGGGTATTTTAAACACAAATGTTGATATTTAAGTGCTACTATTTAGAAAACTTTCAGTCAGCTGCAGTCATCACCTGTGAACATAAAAATATTTCATATCTCAATTCCAATCGATTGTTATTGTCTTTGAATGGTTTGTATACTTTTTTGTTTTATTAGTGTAATAGAATGTTTAGTTTAATCTGGATTACATACCTAAAATTCAATTATAAAAGAGATCAAGTTATTGTTTGTTCGGTTTAAGGAAATAATATGTCATGGAAAGTAATGCAACGTTATAATTTATATTGTGATTTGATTGTTATTTATGTAAAAAAACACAACAACACACATGCTGGTTATTATAGACAAAAATATATGTAAAGAGGTGGTCCTGTAATGTCTAAAGATAACTGGTCATGAACAACACTTTTGTGTTGAACGTTGCTTCAGGAAACAAGTACAGTAACAGGAATGAAAATTCTTATAACAGGAGGTGCAGGATATACGGCTCTACTTTGGCAACTTTTCTTTTGGA
Organism: Ruditapes philippinarum; assembly: GCF_026571515.1. Taxonomy (NCBI): domain Eukaryota; kingdom Metazoa; phylum Mollusca; class Bivalvia; order Venerida; family Veneridae; genus Ruditapes; species Ruditapes philippinarum. The sequence goes on from NW_026853309.1 coordinate 26,243, forward strand.
AAAAGGTCATGAGGTCACTATTTTCGATATCTTTATGTGAGGCATAAGTCCTGTACTATCGATCGCAGACAACGTTAACCTTGAAATTATTAAAGGTGATATCAGTGATAAGAAACATCTTGCCAACGTGATGACCGGAAAAGACGCCATAGTTCATCTTGCTGCTATTGTCGGCTTCCCGGCATGCGATAATGATCCGGAACGCGCAATTAATACGAATATCGAAGGAACAAATAATATCACGGAATTAAAAACTGAAAACCAAATACTAGTATTCGCGAGCACAGGATTTTGATATGGCGTTGTAAAAGGATTGTGCTGTGCTCTGAAGAGACGAGCATAAGTCCACTTACACTATACGGCAGCAGTAAAGCAGAAGGGGAGAAAATGTTTCTTGGTGTTGGTGGAAACGCGCTTAAACTTGCAACTGTGCCTGGTTTGTCTCCACGTCTTAGACTTGTAAAAGATCTTACATACCAAGCTTTTACATGCAAGCAATTCCACCTACACGAAGGTAGTTCCCGGCGTACATTCTTACACGTGAAAGACACTGCTTTGGCATCTATTTTTGCTCTTAAGCATGCATCAGAAATGAAAGGACATACATACAACGTAGGTGATGAAACAATGAACATGTCTAAGTCTCAATTGGCATATCTTGTTCAGAAAAAATGTTAAAGCAAAATGACAGAATCAGATTTAGGTGAAGATAAGGACAAGCGAAATTACGAAGTGTCGTATGCTAAAATACAGAAGCTCGTATACAAGTCTACAATATCGGTAGAGCAAGGTATCAGGGGCATGCTGAAAGTGTTTCATTATCTACTTCCTGATGATCTTTACGTGTACAAAAATGTTTGGGGTTATAACCTAAGTTTGTCTGTAACATTCGAGTGTTGTTGGCAACATTACACATGACAATGTGCCCCTTAAAGACATAGCAGAGTTTATGACAAATTTATCGTCACCTTAGTGCAAAAACGTAATAAGTGCTTCTAACTTTAATAGCAGTTATTCAGTTATTGCACTAATATGACGAATTATAGGATATTTAATTTCCTTTCTTCGCCATAAATCTGGTGCAGTGATTGTGAAAAAATCCATGTCGAGATAACCGATATTTATGGAATGTCTACTATTTAGAGGAAATATACAGATGATGTATTTTTAATTTATGTTAGTTAGTTTTATGACAAGCGATTATGAGAATTATGTCTTATAAGGTCATGAGATGAAATATAAATGCATCTTACACAAGATACAAACAAATGTCTTTTTATTGTATGCCTAAATTGAAGTTTATTGACATTTCTTCAATATTTACTTGAATATCATAATGTGTTTTCCCTCTAAGGTACATGATACAATTTCGAACGAATTCAGGCTTCATAACCTCAGATCCCCCTCAAAATTTCATTTTATTTAGTTCCGCCCATTGTTTTCTCGTTTAGGGCAAAAGCATTCTTTTACTTTGGAACCATACGCCGCTTTTCATGGAATGGCACTACTGTGTCACATTGAAGGTTCCATGATAACCGCCGTATGAACACATCTGCAGATGTTTCTAAATTCAAAATTTTACCATTTTCGTGTTAAATGTTGAATTCTGCTTAAGCCGGTGCTAGGGGGCGTGGGCGGTAACTTGCACTTTCCAGTACCGTTCATGAACAGGCTCAATCAAAACGAGCCTGCAACATTTTACTATTTTGCCGTGTTGGACTTTTTAAGGGATTCTGTTTTTCTCTATTTCATAAATACATAAAGTATATCGCAGAACATAAGTTCAAAAATCAACCTTAAATGGCAAGGTATTTTTTATTATAAACACAATATATGAAACAGTTACAGGAGATGAAAAAGTTACAAAAGCCAACCTCAGATCTGCAAAAAAAAGTGCGGAGTATAATTTTATTAGTCAATCCTTAGCCATGTAAGCGACCGCATTTTTTTAAGCTGTATATGTTACGCGAGGATATAAAAACTTTGATAAGGTAGGGTTGCATTTGCATTTGATAATGTTAAATCTATTCACAAGTAATTGCTTGTAGCATATTTGAATATGCCCAAATATAATCAAGAGCGGTTTTGGATATGGAGGGAAGTGTACTTATCAGACTATTATGAATGATATAAAAAGTAGAGAAGATATTTTAATTTGGTGATCGACAAATTAAATGAATTGATGTAAATTTTTAATTTTCTCTTTTTGCTCCAAACGTTTGTTTATTGTGTGACGGCGAAAAGTTTTTCCCCGTCATAAAAATCAATTTTTTTTACTTTTTCTTCCAAAAAGGTTTTCGGATCCAAATTGTTGCCCCCCCAACTTTTCCCAAATTAAAATAAGTCCCCTCTCCGTTTTAAACCCCCTTTTATGAAAAACCCCGGTAAGGTTTAAATTACTTGGTGCCCAGTTGTGGTAGTTCGAGGGGCATTGTTGATCTTTATTCTCGTCCTTTATAGTTTTAATTATGTTTGAAATCTAACTTATTCATCAAGTTCGGCCTAATTTTGCTCTACACCAGCCTGATTATGTCGGAATTGTAAGCGAAAAGGAAAGGAACCACTTGGGAGACAGATTTTAAAACGGTAGTCCAGAATTAATAGTGCAAAAATATATATCAAAAGAAAGAAAGTTAAATTGAGTTTGTTTGGGTTCTTTTTCAAATAAAATTGACATGTAATTATTTTTGAATTGCTTTCTTTTGAGATTTTGTAAAAAAATTTGTTTTTTAAAGATATTTACAACTGCTTTTGGTGAGGGTAAGGTAGAAATACTTAAGAACATATCTATGAGCGTTTATTGGAAAATTCTATAATCTTCGATAAAAAGATATGTTTAACGCGTGTTTTCTTCTTAGAATATAGACTGGCCTCAAAAATATTCTAAAATGTTTTCGTATACTAAAATATTTTATTTTATAAACAGCCAGGGTAAGGGTTAGGGTTAAATCAATATTTAATTTAATTTATCATCTTGAGTGGAATTGTTTTTGGCATCTGTTTGTTTTTTACATTTAACCTTGCAGTTCTAAGTCAAACGTGTTGACTTCCTCCTAAGCTCTTAAATGCAATAGACATTGGAGATATTAAAGTTATTTTTACATTGATCTCATGATCAGATTTTGTTATTATACAATTATTGACTAGTGTGATAGCGATAGCCGAGATCAATATGACTTTCTGCCGGGGAATATCACATCATATTCAATGACACACCAGTCAATAATTGTTTTATTATATGAATAGGCTAAGAATTAAAAAAAAACACAAAAAGTACAATCTTATACATGTACACTTAACAAATCACAACAAAAGTGTGCACCATTTATGTCCTTATAACTTTTTCGTTTATCAGTATATTTCTACAAAATTTTGCGTTCTGACTATTAGCTGCATTTCCACACTTTTCCCGTGTTCAGGCATGTCAATTTTAATTATGAGGTGCGTTCAACCATGAAAGAAAGAAATTCACAAAATTCACGAAAAATTGTGAGAATGGGTGTAATAAAATTGCACATGATATCCTCGGATACGACAGAGATCCACATATCAGAAAAAACACCACAAGGGTAGATTATCTTTACAACAGCATGGTATAGCCCTAGGACTGGTAAACGCTGGAGTACACCAAACAGAGGTTGGTAAGAAAATTTATTTATTTAAATGATTATTTTAATTCCTCTGCATTGTAAAGGCAAATATCATTTAAACTCAGTTTCTACCCAAAACGAACATAAATGCATATCTTTTATTTACTCATTACATGTATGTATCATTTGTAGGTTGCGCCTCTTATGGGTGTACACCGAAATACTTTCAAAAGACTAATCATTGAGTACAGAGCAACTGGCATCGTTGGTAACCTTCCTCACCGACACCAAATTTATCTACAAAGGTGTGCAACATCGATGCCAGACACTGCCAGGCGGTAATACACAGTCAGGATGGGCACATACGGTATTAGGACATCATTTTGCAACATCGACTTTCGACACGCATTCACATATTTTAGAATTACATCTTAAATTTGTATTTTGATTGAAAATAATAAAAAAAACATGATACTGTGTCTCTTTTCTGTACTTAATGAAAATTTCAGCATGATCGGGCAAATATTGATACTTCTATGAAACCATTTATACATGCACACTTATAAGGTTTGTAAAGTGTACAACTTTTGCCTGATTTGTTGAAGCGCGGAAATAAAGACGCACATGTCAGATGCGAACGCAGCGCATATGAAGGTAATTCAAGTTTATACTCATCATTGCGCTGTGGCCTCTAAGGATTATAGTAAAGTTATGATATTTTAATCGAGAAATATGTCATAAAGAACAAAACGAAACAATTATTTTTTAATGCACACATGTAATTAACGTTCTATGGTGTATGGTCATTGAATATTTTTAAACTGAGAAATCCACTTCTGCCGGTAAATATGATGCTTCACGCAGTGAATATGATTTTCTACTAAGTTCTGTCGACTACTGTTTGGACCAATGAGATTGCAGCTATATTTAGATCATATAATAAATAATGTTTAATTAGATTGGCTGACATTAAAAGTATTTGTGTTGTTATAATATTTTTATTTGATAAAAGAACAAACACAAAGATACGCATGTCAATAGAAACTTAAATTACAACAATATTTCATTTTACATAAACAGATGTAGGCGACAGCGGTGCACATAAAAGTGTTATTCAATTCAACATTATAATAGCATACAACTTGTGCTTCAACGTTGCTCCTTCTATGACCGTTACTGCCTCTCAAAGTAATGTCCGTTTTCCGTCCATCATTAAATCTCTTATGTCACTTAAACACTAATGATCGTGAAATTTTATTTTTATGCCACCGCAGCATCTGCGATGCGGTGGCATATAGCGATTCACCTTTGTGTATGTGTGTTCGTGTGATATATAGATTATATAGTGAACCAGAATTTTTTTAAAATATCTTCTTGTGAAAAAACACTAGTCCAATTTCAGTCAAACTTGGCAGGATTGATCCTTGGATGAATGGCTTCTAAAGTGGTTCAATGAAATAGATAAATACAGAATCCCTAAAGAAAGCCCAACACGGCAAAATTGAAAATGTTGCAGGCTCGGTTTGATTGAGCCTGTTCATGGACGGTACTGGAAAGTGCAAGTTACCGTCCACGCCGCCCTAGCACGGGCTTAAGCAGAATTCAACATTTAACATGAACTGGTAAATTTTTGAATTATGAAACATCCGCAGATGTGTTCATTATGGCGGTTATCCATGGAACCTTCAATGTGACACGATAAGTGCCATTCCATGAAAAGCGGCATAATTGGTCCCCAAGTAAAAAAATTTGCGTGTGCCCTAAACGAAAAACAATGGGCGGAAACTAAATAAAATGGAATTTTGAAAGGGGATCTGAGGTTATGAAGCCTGCGTATCACAGATAGGACGTCACAAGACAAATTTAAAAAGCAGGCAACATATCCTAAGGATGATTCAACATTATTCAAGTAGGAATATTGGAACCACCCAACTAGAAAGTGCCAAAAAGTAGAAACTAAAAATACCACAAGCACAACAATAATGTCGTGCTGAACGATCTTCAAGGATCGAAAATATAACATCATTGATTAAATGTACGGGGAGACATTTTACAGCCGCCACACGGCACAAATAACACGGATGTGATTTTAAAATAGATAAATACAGAATCCCTAAAGAAAGCCCAACACGGCAAAATTGAAAATGTTGCAGGCTCGGTTTGATTGAGCCTGTTCATGGACGGTACTGGAAAGTGCAAGTTACCGTCCACGCCCCCTAGCACCGGCTAAAGCAGAATTCAACATTTAACATGAACTGGTAAAATTTTGAATTATGAAACATCCGCAGATGTGTTCATATGGCGGTTATCATGGAACCTTCAATGTGACACGATAGTGCCATTCCATGAAAAGCGGCATATGGTCCCCAAGTAAAAAAATGCGTGTGCCCTAAACGAGAAAACAATGGGCGGAACTAAATAAAATGGAATTTTATTCCATACAGAAATCTGGTTGTCATGGCAACCAAAAGGAGTTATAAGAATAAATTAAAAAAAACTTCTTGTAAAGACCCAAAAGGCCTAGAGCTTAGATATTTTGCATAAGGCATTGTCTGGTAGACCTCTACCAAGATTGTTCAAATTATAGCCCTGAGGTGAAAATCGGGCCCACTCCGTGGGTCATTGATTTTCACTATATGTACATATAGTAAAAACTTAAAATACCTTCTTCTAGTGACCCAAAAAGCCTAAAGCTTAGATATTTTGCATAAGGCATTTTCTGGTAGACCCTTACCAAGATTGTTCAAATTATAGCCCTAGGGTCAAAATCAGCCCCGCCCCGGGGGTCATTGATTTTCACTACATGTATATGTACATATATTAAAACGTTTAAATACCTTCTTGTAAAGACCCAAAAGGCCTAGAGCTTAGATATTTTGCATAAGGCATTGTGTGGTAAACCTCTACCCAGATTGTTCAAGGTATAGCCCTGGGGTCAAAATCGGCCTGCCCCGGGGGTCATTAGTTTTCCATATATGTATATAGTAACAACTTATAGTAAAAGCTTTAAAAAAACTTCTTCTAGTAATTGACAAATGCTAGAGGTTAGATATTTTGCATGAAACATTGTGTAGTGAACCTCTAGCAAGATAGTTCAAATTATAGCCCTTGGGTCAAAATTGCCTCCGCCCCGGGGGTCATTGATTTTCAATATATACATATAGTAAAAAATAAATAAAATCTTATTGTCTGAAGGTACAAGGCTTCAAAAACTTAAAATACCTTCTTGTAAAGACCCAAAAGGCCTAGAGCTTAGGCATTAATGCGGTGGCATAGCATTTTTCTAAAATGCAATCTTGTTTCTGTTAGACTGCTGATTTTTTTCAAATGATTTTGTTGGTGTCATTCCCAAATGATAACAAAAGTTTATGATTTCTTTTTTAATGTGTGCGTGTCCGTTATCTTTTCGTCTAGCGTCTGGCGTTTCTAACGATATTAACATTAATTTATATGACCTATACATTTAAAAAAACCTACTAAAATGACGTCATAGGAGAAGCATGAGATGCTTAGCGGGTTTTCTAAGTTAATTAATAGATTTTAGCAAAAAAACAAAATAACTGCGCTTTCTACAGTGCGCCGGGTACCGTATATGAGCTTAATTAAAAGCAATATAAAATGATTATTTATTGACGGAGTTAACTGTTCTTTCAAAATGTGTTAAAAATGTTATACACGTTATTCTGATAAAATTCATTACAATTCACGGTGACGTTCAATAGAAATTCAAAATTCACGAGTTTTTGGATTACCTCTTGTATGTGTGTCTAATCAAAAGAACCAAAAAATCCCAAAAGGTCTTTTTTTCTTGAAAATTCCAGTTAATCTTGCCTCAAGTCCTCAGCACTAAGCCAAGTAATAAGCTTTTTTCTCAATTTTAGCAAAGCTGTTATAACATTAGATCATGTAACATCAAAACGATCTGCAATGCTAACAGTATCTGTTCAAGCAACATACTACAAAGTTGTCTTTCAACGCTAATACGGTCTCTACTTCTTTCTGGACATGAATTCATCTTTACTATAATCTTACAGACAATGAAGCATCTCTGGTGTCAAGAGAACCATAGCTAAAGTTTTCATCTGTTTAATGGGGAATAACTTTCTCTACACAGCCCATTGTTCGTCATTTTTCAGACAGCATTGAATTCACATGAAACTTAAATGTTTATAGTAATTTAAACAAAAAGTATAGCAAATAATTGTTGAATTGAAACTTTTGGCATCTTCAATAAATCGCACATCTTCAATATTGTTGTAATGATTCCAAATGCATACCAACGATATGTTTTGTCGCTATGAAAACCATCTGCTAAGGGAGCATTTTTTAAAACACTATTTCAAGGGATTGTACAAAAAGTTCCAATGGTATAATACCTTTATAACTTCTTATTATTTTCACATACCTGTTATTGATAATCAATATGGTTTTCAAAAGAACTGTGTCAACCCAGGTTTAGTCTTACAAGGTGCCACTACAGAATAAAGTATGAGACAGAAATGGCTATTCGGATCAAACACGACATCTATGTTTATAACATGGTGACAGGAATAAAGACAGACAATGACGCCATCAAACTCTACCTGAAATCTAAAAAAAATATTCGATGATTTTTCCATGAATCAATGAGAATGGCTATCAAACAGTGATACAGTTAATAATGCAATAGCCATTCAAAATCGAGCTAAAATAAAGAAAAGAACGGACGGTTGGATAACAAATTGGATACTCTTTCACTCGGACAACCTAACATACAAGTGATACCCATAACTTGTCAAAGAGATTTATTCTCGAGATAATTGCGTCAGAGTTTGATCTGTTTGGAATGTTTGCTTGCAGGCAAATTATTGTAACAAGACCTTTGGAAATAAATATTTCGTGAAATGATGTCATATAGGATGAAATTACAAAAAAGGTTTGGTTAGAAATAAGATCAGATGTCAGAGTTTCCATTCCCAAGATTTTTATCAATACATCGTGAGGAGCATATGCTATGAACTTTACTGTCTTTTTGTGAAGCATCTTTGACGGACCAAGTGGGAGACTCTATGATGGATAGTTCGTAAAGCCCTTTGGGACTGAATTGTCTTAATGTTCGTCTTCTGCCTTGCTTCGTCGGGCCCTTGTAGGTGATTTTCTTGTTGCTCTGTCTTCCTTTAGGACATTGAGTACTTTTGTTATGGTCATTGGGTTTACTTTTATATGTTTCTATATGATCATTTTAGTGTTTTACTTATTTAACCTTTTGTAACCATGACAACTGTTAGAATTTCACTTGGCGGGGATTCATTTTATTTACACTGTCTCGTTTATAGGAACATGGTGGGGCTAAGAGCGAGGTTTGGTGCACCATTAACCGGTTTAAACTCCCCAGCAGTCATTATTATGCTGCTGACCGTTCCAAGGCGGCGCCCCACTGTGTTCCTCAGATGTATGTCTATGTTGTTTCATACTGTTTTGGTGACACTTTTGCTTGTGTCCCTTGTTGTTTTCTCGTCTACGGTAAGTATCTTCCCCCTTGCCTCTAGTTTTTATTTCTTTGATTACCCCCCCCCCCTTCCCCCGGTCTCCTGTCCCCTTCCCCTTTGTGGGCCTATTATTATTTTCTTTGAATTCCTAATCAGTTACAAATTATTTATCATTTAATGATTAACGTGTCGTTGCCCTGTCCTTTTTATGTTTGGGGTCCGCCTGGGCTCCTTGCCATTGGTTCTTGTTGCTGGGTCATATGGGGGTTGCGTTCATTGAACGCCGCCTTTCCTTGTTGATCTTGTTTTTCATATTTTTTGAAATCGTGCGAAACTGCTATTATACGTATAGCCGGACGAATGTTGATCTCGTGTTTGCTAAATCAGGTTTAGCCTGCCGGTTAAAACAATGTCAGTTTCGTAGCTAAAATTAATAGATGTTTTGATAGATGTGAGAAAAAGATTTTGTTTACAAGACACAAGTATTAGGTTGTTCAAGGTTCACGGTATATTCGTTTTAAGATGATTGGTAGGAAACTCATGTGAAAACACTGCACGTGTGCACGTGAGGAATGAAATATGTTTGATTTCCCTTTTCTCTAAAGAAAATAATGGATCTTCATTATTATTTCTAATTTAATCAACAAATGTGAATAAGTAGATGAATTAAAACTCACTATAATCTACTTGTCGACCTTTTTATCTTTCTTCATCGCATCCCCTACTTTTATCTTAACACATGTACACGTGACATCCATATCATACTTACAATATTTTCAGAAAATTTTAACGTTCATTATAGCCTCATATGTGTTCCTTCTCGATATGCATTTACTTATTGAAAAATAAAAAAATAAAAAAAGATAATAAATAACTGGAAGCTATAATAATATTTATATATTCACATAATTCTTAACTTTTATAAATTTCCTATTGGATCTTGGTCTTAATTGTATATTATCTTCCGCGGACACGAATTTTCATTTCTTTCTCAATCCGTCTCCTTGTTTGCCTTTATCAATAGATAAAACAAAAAGGATAAATAATTGTAATTTTCTTGTATGAAACACCTGACTTGACTTCAGATTTACCTTCCCAATCAAGCGTTTCGGATTTTGTCTTTCATCAGACGCCAGATATTATTATTCATCCTCCTTCTGGACAGTAAAATAACAGTCTCAAGGACCTTATTTTGTATTTGTGTTGGCATTAATGTACGTACTGTCGTATCTGTTCCATCTTCACATTTACCCTAATCTTCTCTTGTTGTCTTACATCTACATACCTTCGAACTTGTCCAACTCCACAAGGACACTGTTCTTCACTTGGTGACAATTATCTCCAAAATCTCGTATTTGTTCGAACGTCTCATGAATACTTGTCCACTCTTGGTGTTTTTAATCTATTAATGAATGTATTCGTCTCATCTCAAAAATGACGTTGACAATGATCTCTTTACCTTCGTATTTGTTCCATCTCCTCATGGACCTTACTTTTACCCTGTCAACTTCAATTAACTTACCTTCGTTTTTGTTTGATCATCTCGTGAAATCTAACATTCACTTGTTAACATTAATCTACAAACTTTAATATTTGTTACATTTCTTCAGAAACCTATATTACCTCTTAAAACATTAATAAACATTATTTCGCATTCCTTCCAGCTCTTCGTTGACCTTTATTCCTTTGTTATATCTCCTTACAGACTTTCATCTATAGTTATATATTTGAGTAGCATTAATGAGAGTTTTATTACAATTAATAAATAAATAAATAAATAAATAAACAAATAAAAGGAAATAAATAAATAAATAAATAGATAAATAAATAATAAATAAATAAATAATAAATAAATACATTTACTTTCATGAATTGTCAACCGGTGGCAAATTAAAATCAGTTGTAAGAGAACAAAATCTAAGGGTAAGTCTTTCATATTTTTTATGGCCAAAATGAAAAGGAAAAATGTATTGATTATTAAACAGAAAATAAAAAAAAATCATTTTTTTTCTTCAAATACATGATTAGTTTTAATCAAGTGGTATTAAATAAATATTTTATGACTGGCGGATACCCTTATGAAATATATATTTTGAAAATAAAGCAAAAAAAAAATCTTGCCATGCCTTCGTTTATTTTTCCATCTCCTCGTGGACCTTAATCTTCCTGAGGTATTAAATATCAAAACATAGAAATAAATAAATAAACAAATAAATAGATAAATAAATAGATAAATAGATACATAAAAAAAATATTATATTATAAACACTGATTTCACTTCAGTTTTACCTTGCCAATCTAGCGTTTCGGATTTTGTCTTTCATCAGACGCCATATATTATTATTCATACTCCTTCTTGACAGTTAAATAATAGTCTCAAAGACCTTAATTTGTATTTGTGTTGGCATTATTTTACGTACCGTCGTATCTGTTCCATCTTCACCTTTACCCTTATCTTCTCTTGTTGTCTTACATCTACATACTTTCATACTCGTCCTGTCTCAACAAGGACACTGTTCTTCACTTGGTGACAATTATTTCCATAACTTTGTATTTTTTCTAACTTCTCATGAATACTCATCTTCTCTTGGTGTTTGTAATCTATTAATTAATGTATTCGTCTCATCTCAACAATGACGATGACAATGATCTCCTTACCTTCGCATTTGTTCCATCTCCTCATGAACCTTACTTTTATCTTGTCGATTTGAATTAACTAAACTTCGTTTTTGATTGATAATCTCGTGAAATTTTACACTCCCTTGTTAACATTAATCTACAAACTTTAATATTTGTTACACTTCCTCAGAAACCTATATATTATCTCTTAAAACAGTAATATACATTCTTTTGTATTCCTGTCAGCTCTTCGTGGACCTTAATACCTTCGTTATATCACTTTACAGATTTTCATCCATAGCTTAATATTTGAGAAACATCAATGAGAGTTTTATTACAACAAATAAATAAATTAATAAATAAATAGATTTACTTTAATGAATTGTCAACCAGTGGCAAATTATTATCAGTAGAAAGAGAACAAAAATCTAAGGGTAAGTCTTTAATATTTTTATTATGATTCAGGTTAACTTTAGTAATGTCTTTAGTAAGCTTGGTTATCAAGAGTAAGCTAAATATCATTCAGGGTAACCTGAGTGATGATGTTAGTCAGGTGGGAAATCAAGAGTAAGCTTTATATCATTCACAGTGATAGTAGTAATGTTTTATAGCAAGGTGGGTCATGAAGAGTAAGCTTCATCTGCTTTAGAGTACGCTGAGTAAGCTTACAGTTAACTGGGTGATTTAGAATTACGTTAACATCCTTCTCAGAATCAGCTGAGTAAAGATTGATGCTGGTTAGGCAGTAAAGTGAAAGCCTTTTATCATTCAGAGTAAAGTGAGTAATGGATCTAGGAAGGTGGGTATTTATGAGTAAGTTTGATCTGCTTTAGAGTAAGCTAGGTAAGCTTAGATTAACCAGGGTAATCTAACGTAAGGTAAATATGGTTCAGAATGAGTTTAGTAACGATAAAAGTAAGGTGGGTAATCAACATTACGGCTGGTTCATATCATTCAGATTGATCTGAGTAATGGCTTCAAAGTAAGCTAGGTAAACTTATATATATCTGTGTAATTTAGAATATGTTACACATAATTTACAAACAGTTCAGTAAACATAGGAATAAGGTTGGTAATCAAGAGTAAGCTAAATATCATTCAGAGTAATCCGAGTAATTGCTGGATCGAAAGGTAATCAACAGTAAGTTGGAGCTTCTTTATAGAAAGGTGAGTAAGCTTAAAGGTACTTGGGTGATACAGGGTAAGCAAAATAGCCTTCAGAGAAAAATGAGTAACCATAGGATTAAGATGGGTAGTCCAGGGTAAGCATGATATGCTTCAGGTTAGGCTGGGTAAACTTAGATTTATCTAGGTAATCTAGAGTAAGGTAAATATTGTTTAGAATCAGTTTAGTTAAGACATGAGTAAGCTGGGTAATCAAGAGTTAGCTAAATATCATTCAGGGTAACCAGAGTAAGCTTTATATGATGGAGAGTAATCTTAGTAATAGTTGCAGTTAGGTGTGTAATCAAGAGTATTTTTCATCTGCTTCAGAGTAAGCTGTGTAAGGTTAAAGTTACCTGAGCAATCTAGAGTAAGGTAAATATGATTCAGAATCAGTTTAGTAAAGGCATAGGTAAGCCATATATCATTCGATGTAACCTGAGTAATCAGTGTAAGGTGGGTAATCAAAAGTAAGCTCCATAAGGTTCAGAGTCACCTAGGTAAGCTGGGAGCTATCTGGGCAATTAAGAGTAAGGTAAATATGATTCAGAATCAGTTGAGTTAAGACAGCTGTATGGTGGGTAATCAACAGCAACCTATATATTATTTCAGAGCAATATGACTAATGCTTGAAGTAAGGTTGGTAATCATGGGTAAGCTTGATCTGCTTCAGAGTAAGCTCAGTAATCTTAAAGTTCCCTGAGTAATCTAGGGTAAGTTAAATATGATTAAGAATCACTTGCGTAAACACACGTGTAAACGGGGTAGTCAAAGTAAGCTTGATTTGTTTCAGACTAATCTGGGTAAGCTAAGAGGTACCTGGTGGTAAAGATGAGGCAAAATATCCTACCTGGGTGAACATGAATAACATAAACATCTATCAGAGTGACGTTAATAATCATAAAGGTAAGGTTGGTTAACAAAAAGTAGACATACGAGTTAGGAGTAAGAGTTTGCATAGGAGTAAGGTTTGTTTGGGAGGTGAATCCTAGGGCTCGAACCAGGTCAATGACTCCGACCTCTTATTTCTTTATGTATATGCTCCATAAATGGAGTTTATGTTTCACTTCCCACTACTTTTTATATTTATTCCACATGAGTCCAGACTTTCCTTGCAAATTTTACAAAATGCATAGTAGGCACAGCCGACCCGATTGACTCTGCACTATAACAAACATCACTAAAATATTCCTCTTTCTAAATGATAATCTGCATTATTTTTCTCCGAGTTCTCATTCCATGTTTTCTATTTTTAATTATTGCTTTCTTATTTTGGCAATATGTAAAATATTTCAAACAAAACAGCATATAAGTTAAAGTGCATTCTTCTCATAAATTAACAATCAAATTATAATTATAATATAAAAATCCCATTTCATAGGCCACGCTCAACAACACTGAACAAAATAACGCCACAAATAGTCTCCATCTTGGAATCTTCAAATGATCTTATCAAACTGAATATACATGTATATCTAACCACGTGGCATTTTCCGCGGGAATACAGAAAAAAGGAATCTATTTTTAGTAACAAGAAAAGATAAACAACAAAACCTTGAACCATTTCTTTTAAGATTTCTTTAAAACATACACAATATTATTTCAACATCATTGGTCACAATGAAAATTAATACAATCAGTCAACAACCACAACATCTTTATCAACAAATACATTTAAATAAAATCCACGTGACAAAATGAACCAATCAAAACGTTTGATCAATGGCCGCCATTTTGTTCAATGATCAATCTTCGTATTTGACTGCATTCCTAACCCTAACCCTAACCCTAACCCTAACCCTAACCCTATACCATATAGAAATTGCCATAATCCATGTTTATCATTTATTAATATCCAAATCAAAATAACAATTTCAATTCACATTCTGCACGTTTTATAAATAATTTAATCCACCATTTAAATAACACACACAAAATCTTTTTAGCCTCCCTCAAACAAAGCAATATCAAAAAAAGACATTGTCTCATTCAATTTGTATTTAGAAGCGCGCGCATACATATTGAAAGAAAAAACACGTGACTATTCCGACCAATCAGAAAAAAGTGTTGCATAAAGCGGTGTTGCATTTCGTATTTATCCCTTACCCTTGCTACAACTAGCCCTAACCCTAACCCCTTACCCTAACCCCAACCCTTAACAAAAGGCACTAACCCTAACCCCTTACCCTAACCCTTAACAAAAGCACATCGGTTCAGCATCGTATCACCTTCGGATCAGCGTCGGTTCAGTATCGGATCAGGTTCGGTTCAACTTTTATCATATCAGCTCCAGTTCAGTGACAAATCAGGATCGGTTCAGCTTTATATCATCTTCGGTTCAGCTTCGAGTCAGCTTCGGATCAGCTTTAGTTCAGCTTTTATTATTTCAGCTCGGGTTCAGCCACAAATCAGGATCGGTTCAGCTTCCTATAATCTTTGGTTCAGCATCGGATCAGCATCGGATCAGCTTCAGTTCAGCTTCGGTTCAGCTCGGGTTCAGTCACAAATTAGGATCAGTTCAGCTTCGTATCACCTTCGGTTCAGCTTCCAATCAGCTTCGGATCAGCACCGGATCGGATCCAGTTCAGCTTCTATCATTTCAGCTCGGGTTCAGCCACAGACCAGGATCGGTTCAGCTTCCTAAAGTCTTTGGTTCAGCATCGCATCAGCTTTGGATTAGTTTCGGTTGAGCTCCATTTCATCTTGAATCATGTAATCTCGGACTCAGTAACAAATAAGAATAGATACAGCCGTGAAAAGAGGGAAAGGGGAAGAAGCTGACCGAAGCTGAACCACGATAAAAAAGGGTGAACAAAGTTCAAATAGGGCTGAACTATTTTATTCTTACCACTAACCCTTACTCTAATCTAATATAATCTTATTTTCATTAATCGGAAAGCAATGGCACCTGGTCCCCCCGGACT
>NW_026853310.1:0-44362 GCF_026571515.1 Ruditapes philippinarum
AAAAAAACGCGAATTTAGGGTAATTTCAAGTATTTTCAATCATTTTCTGTTAACCCATTACTTCATATACACGCCTTTTAACGCCTTTTTCACCCCCCCCCCCCTTTTTGTTGTCTCAAAATGATGAAAAAAATGCCTTATTTAGGCCCCAAACACTTGTTTTTGTTTGAGAAATGTTGTTAAAAAAAGTGACCTCTTTTTCGGCGCGGCCCCCCAACCAAAAGATACATCAGGGGGTTGCCAGAAGGGGGATGTGCCCCCTTCTGTTTGGGGGGGGGTTTGAAGGGTGGCGGAGTCCCCCTCATCGCCAAGAAAATTTTGGACTTGTGAGAGGCTGTAAATGACCCCAGATTGATCATAAGGTAACGTGTAACCAACGCTGAAAAGCATTTGACTCTATCTCAATCCATTGAGAAATTGCAGCACTTTGAAATCAATTTTGATGGAAAAAATCAACGCAAAATAGTGATTTTTGGCAATTTTGAGATGTCCCCTCGTTGCTATGGTAACAGAAAATTTAAGCCTGAGCATGTTGTTGCAAGGGCAATGGTCCAGTCAACATTTGTGCCAAGTTTGATTAGTGTTGAAGCAGTATTAATAGTATTATAGCAATTTGAACTTGTAACGGGAGACTTTTCAATGAAAACAGCCATTTTTCACAAAATGCTCATGAAGTAATGGGTTAATGTTTAAAAATAACTCTTTATCAAGCTTGTTCAAATCTTGGCCCAGCCCATTGACAAAGGAAGAAACACTTAAAAATGTATTCATAGCACTTAAAAAAAATATATTCTTCTTGGAAGTTGCATGCTTGGTGTGAAATATGATGTGGTGTACTTCTTTTAGTTCAAATTATATCTATAAAATCAGATTTGGTCTTGCTGCAAGTGTTGGGTTGCACTTAAAATTTTAGAATTCTCATTGTTAAAAACTGTTTGAACTGATTTAAAGCTACATTAAATAAATATGTAAAAATATTTTGCAATCGGCCTAAAATTTTTAATAGTATTGTTGTAAATCTCATCAAATATTGTTCATAAATAAGGATTATAAACGGAAAACCCCATGGTAACACTAAAGTTCGTATACGAATTTTAACAAGCAAATGAAGACTATAATCAGCGTGTGTATATGCTACGTCAGTGTTATAGTTGCTATACAGAACACAATAAATATGAGATTTTCATGTGCAAACACACTTTAACCGTTTTAGCTTCACGGTGCACTTGGCATGGCGTTCAGGAAAGAGTAATTAATCATCTCATAAAAATTAAATTTGTATGAAAACACCCGTTACAATGCGGAAATATACCGTTATAATAGGACTGCTACTTATTCCCATGTTTGTTGATTTAATATTGATGTAAGGATATTCCGAAGGCGGAGTTTCTTATGCAAACAGAAATTGTACTTCCGATTTCGCCACAATGAGGTCGCAGATACGTATGCTTATAAAACTCATTTTGGTTGTCTGACACCATAATAAGATCTGGAGTCGATATGAAACTCAATATAGTAATGAAATGTCGCTATTTCTGTTTTTATGAAATTTATTTAATGTAGCTTTAAGATCTTGGTGTACTTTGTGCTCATAGCTGACCTTTGTGATTGTTCATTGTTTAAACTACATCTTCTTAACCAGACTATGGATTTTGACTAAACTTAACAGGAATGCCCCTAAGGTGGCCCTGTATAAAAGTTATACAACTGGTTCCATTCTGATTGTATACATCACAAAAACCTGTTTCTTGTTTGTATTGTAGTGCCACAAGAAGATGATGAGGAAATATTAAAGAAATATATGGTAGATCTTGTCACTGATAAAAATCTGGAGCAGGTAGACCTGCTCCTTAAGTACATGCTAAGGTAAGCTTAACTTTTGATCAACAAAAATCTAGATAGTGTTTATTTTTGTTGGTTCATTTTCTACTATATAGCTATATAAATCCAACACACATGACCGATTTTCTTCAAACTTGACTCAAATGTTCACCTCAACTAGGTGATGTGCAAAACCCATGTTACTGATTAACAGATTCAAAGGTCTTACTTAAAGGTCAGATGTCAAACAATCTTTGTCCGTTCAATAAGTATACCACTTGAAAGATTTTCTGTAAGAATGGCTATAAATGATTACCTCAACATTGATATATATAGAACCTATTCCACTGCTGTACCGACTTAGGTCAAGGTCACAGATAAAGTTTTAATGTCAGACAGACAGTTTTCCACTCCTTAAAACCTTTATCCCTGTAACAATTTCTTTGAATCTGGCTCAAATGTTTAACAAGGTGATGTGAAGGACATATGCAACCCTTGAGCTGGCTCAAGGTGGATCGGACAAACATCTCAACATTGTTAAAGTTTTCCCAAATATCCACATCAACAAGGTGATGTGCAGAACCTTTACTGTGGCTGTGCTGGTTCAAAGTCAAGGTCACTTGAAAAGCTCAAATGTCAGATGGTTTTGTGTCTGCATTGTAAGTTTTATAATCCTTTAAGGACTTGCTTCAAATTTAGCTCAAATGTTAACCTTCAAAATTAAAGATAAATGGGCTTACATAAAATTCTGTGTCTAAGATATGGTTGGCATATTGGTGAGTTTTGTTTGACAGAATTTAGGCTCTTTTTGACCATAGAAAATTCTACATTTTCCATGCTCTTCTTTTTACTATCAAGCAATAAGAATAGTCGAGCATGCTGTCCTATCAACAGCTCTTGTTAAGTATCATTGTTTTTAATTTGAATTTGTTCATATATAATTGGTAGTAAATGAGATATGAATGTTCATTTAAGTTACATTTATTACAGGAACATCAATAGATTACATGATGGTGAATGGCTGCATTCATTGAAGAGAATTTTCATACATACCCAGTCAGCTGTGTATGATTTATATGGAAGTCAACTTGTGTCAATAAAACTGTAATTGTAATTACATTTTATATGTGATATAAACAAAAATACTGTGACAACATTGATTTGTAAAGTGATATTTTAAGTTAAGCTTGTGATACATATCTTGTTGCTATGGAGATACTTCTTGACCTTATTGTACAAAATTTTCAAAACAGAAAGATGTTATGAAGGACAGAAGTCTTTGTATAAACTTAAAAAAATCAGTATATATATTAAACATTGCTTTTCTGAAACTGAAACTAAATGGTTACATATGTGATTAAAATATATACCTCGTTGCATTGTCTAGCATTAACATAACTTGTTTCACACAATGGACATTTGTTATTTATGAATATGAGTGTCTCTTGTGTTATACATTGACACTCCTTCATAGCTCTTGTGTTATACATTGACACTCCTTCATAGCTCTTTTGTTATACATTGACACTCCTTCATAGCTCTTTTGTTATACATTGACACTCCTTCATAGCTCTTGTGTTATACATTGACACTCCATCATAGCTCTTTTGTTATACATTGACACTCCTGCATGCCTCTTGTGTTATACACTGACACTCCTTCATACCTCTTGTGTTATATAATATATTGACACTCCTTCATAGTCTTTGTGTTATACATTGACACTCCTGCATGTCTCTTGTGTTATACATTGACACTCCTGCATACCTCTTGTGTTCTATATTGGTACTCCTCTTGTGTTATACATTGGTACTCCTGTATAACTTTTGTGTTATACATTGACACTCCTGCATGCCTATTATGTTATACATTGACACCCCTGCATATCTCTAGTGTTATACATTGACTTTCTGGCATACATCTTGTGGTATGCATTGATACCCCTGCATACCTCTTTTGTTGTATTTCGACTTTCCCACAGACCTCTTGTAATTTGATTTACAACTTTCTCATATTAAGCATCTACTAAAGTTAAATGCTCAGCATCATCTGTTATGAAATAGTGTTACTAACTAATAATTTCTGTAAAACTGTTATGTTAGTATTATCATCAGCATTGTACACTAGTATTCATTTTTGAAAGCTGCATTTATTAAAAGATGATGAATTTTTGTCTGATTATATTACATTATCTTAAATAAATAAATGTGCAAAAAGAAATTTCAGTCTTGTATTTTTTTCTTGTTGAATTTAAATGAAATGAAGTTATACAAAAAGTATATTATTCTCCCCATGTTAGTTTGTTAGTTGTCAGACTGTTTAGCGCAATAGGGATTTGTAATCCAGGCGTCATTATTTGATCCTAATGCAAGGCAAAAATGTTTGTGACAACTTAGATCTCACACATAGATCTCAAACATTTAGTCAAATAGTCATTTATCACACCACTTATTCAGAGATTATATTGAATTTGTAGTTGGTTTCTTGCAGAGAAATTGATAATACCTGGTAAGTTTTCCAGGGAAGCAGGTTTAGTTTTATAAATGGCCAAAATATGACCAAAAAATGATAACCATTAAAAAAAATTGTCAGAGGTAATTGTCTCCTAGCTAGCTGTATTCTTGTTATAATTAGAAGTGAAATCCATTGACCTTGACCTTTTTAAATGTCCAAATGGTGCTGTCAATACATCTGTCTGTCCACACTACCACAAAGAAATGATGGGCCATCTAAATGTCAATGGAACAAAAGTTCATTCCATAACAAAAAAATGGGCCAAGGGCCCTCTTCTCAACAAAATAAAATAACAATAAAAATGACCCCTTATCTCAATTTGGAGGCATGTCTGTCCGTCTATCTGTTGTGTTTATTTCAATCTGTTGTTTTTATTTTTTGCATGAATGTTAAAACGGGCTTTGAGTTTTATTATGCCCTTGAAGGGTGACATTAAAATCGAACCGTCCATCTGTCTGTCTGTCACTCAGTCTGTCAGTCCTTCCATCCCGCTTTATACATTTAGACAGTGGTGGTCGTGTCCGCTCTGAAACTCCAGTATGTATGAAAGGATTTTAATTTTTCTTTCATAAATGAAATTACCATAGATGTATGTATGGTGTGTCACGAACAAGACTCGGGTTCCTATGACTAAGGTCAAGGTCACTGTGGGGGTTCAAACTTTGTCACTTTTTATTTTCTATAAATATAGAAGGTGGTGGTCGTGTCCACTCTGAAACTTCAGTATGCATGGAAGGATTGTAATTTTTCTTTCACATACGAAATAACCATAGATGTACGGTGTGTCGGGAACAAGACTCGGGGGTTTCTACCACTAAGGTTAAGGTCACTGTTGGGGTTCAAATTTTTGTCATTTTTGTGTCGCCTTGAAAAGGTGACATATAGGGGTTACTTTTGTCGGCGGCGGCGGCGTCTGTGTCGGCGTCGGCGTCCCCTAAAGCTTGTCCGGAGCATAACTCAGTCACTATAAGTCTGATTGACTTCAAACTTGGTATGCATGCTTCTGTCAATAACCCGAAGTGCAGTGCACAAGGACCGGTACTCTGCAGTTCTTATTTTTTTGAGTTATTGCCCTTTGTTAATTTTCATACTTTAATTTTGTCCGGGCCATTTCTCTTCAACTAAAAAAGCTATGGACTTGAAACTTCATAGGATGATAGATATCATTATTAAGAAGTGCAGTGCACAAGAACCAGTACTCTGCACTTCCTAATTTTTGAGTTATTGCCCTTAGTTAATTTTCATACTTTATTTTTGTCCGGGCCATTTCTCCTAATGTATAAAAGCCATGGACTTGAAACTTCATAGGATGATAGATCTCATTAAGAAGAAGTGCAGTGCACAAGAACTGGTACTCTGCATTTCTTATTTTTTGAGTTATTGCCCATTGTTTATTTTCATACTTTAATTTTATCCGGGCCATTTCTCCTTAAGTATAAAATCTATGGACTTGAAACTTCATAGGATGATAGATCTCATTATTAAGAAGTGCAGTGCACAAGAATCAGTACTCTGCATTTCTTAATTTTTGAGTTATGGCCCTTTGTTAATTTTCATACTTTATTTTTGTCCTGGTCATTTCTCCTCAAGTATAAAAGCTATGGACTTGAAACATCATAGAATGATAGATCTCATTAAAAAGAAGTGCAGTGCATAAGAACTGATACCCTGCACTTATTATTTTTTTAGTTATTGCCCTTTGTTATTTTTCATATTTCATTTTTGTCCTGGCCATTTCCCCTAAACTACATTGTTCACAAGGCGACACATCCGACTCGCGGAGTTCTAGTTTATGTTATATAAATATAGAAGGTGGTGGTCATGTTGGCTCTGAAACTTCAGTATGCATGGAAGGATTTTTTAATTTTTCTTTCACATATGAAATAACCATAGATGTATGGTGTGTCACGAACAAGACTAGTTCCAACGATTAAAGTCAAGGTCACTGTGGGGGTTCAAACTTTGTCATTTTTATATGCCCGAAAGAATTTCGGACATATTATGTTATATCCCCTGGCGTCCGTCCGTCTGTTCGTTAGCAATTTGGTTTCCGGAGCATAACTTAAGTTCCATTTGGCCCACAGTATTCAAACTTCATAGGATGATTGCCCATATTGGGTAGAAGACCCCTATTGATTTTGGGGTCACAAGGTCAAAGGTCAAGGTCACTATAACCGTAAAACTGAAAATGGTTTCCGGAGCATACTTAAGTTCCATTTGGCCCACAGTTTTCAAACTTCATAGGATGATTGCCCATATTGGGTAGAAGACCCCTATTGATTTTGGGGTCAAAGGTCAAGGTCACTATTACCATAAAACTGAAAATGGTTTCCTGAGCATAACTTAAGTTCCATTTGGCCCACAGTTTTCAAATTTCATAGGATGATTGCCCATATTGGGTAGAAGACCTTTATTGATTTTGGGGTCACAAGGTCAAGGTCATTATTAGCTAAATACTGAAAATGGTTTCTGGAGCATAACACAAGTTCCATTTGGCCCACTGTATTCAAACTTCATAGGATGATTATCCATATTGGGTAGAAGACCCCTATTGATTTTGGGGTCACAAAGTCAAAGGTCAAGGTCACTATTAGCTTAATACTGAAAATGGTTTCCTGAGCATAACTTAAGTTCCATTTGGCCAACAGTTTTCAAACTTTATAGGATGATTGTCCATATTGGTATTGATTTTGGGGTCACAAAGTTAATGGTCAAGGTCACTATAACCCTAAAACTGAAAATGGTTTCTTGAGCATAACTTAAGTTCCATTTGGTCCACAGTTTTCAAACTTCATAGGATGATTGTCCATATTGGATAGAAGACCCCTATTGATTTTGGGGTCACAAGGTCAAAGATCAAGGTATTTCACCTTTTAACTGGAAACAGTTTTTGCTCAATAATTCAAGCATTAATCAACCTACAGCTAAAGTACTTTCGGGCATATAATGCCCTGCCTATCTAATCCAGTTACCTCTCTGGCGTGGGTTCGATCCCCGGGAGATGCTTTGGTAGTTTAGCGCGGTGGAAGGTAGTTTAGTACTGGTGTAACTCTCCAGGAACGATGGTTAGGAAACTACCCGCCAATATGACTGAAATACTGTTGGAAAAAGGCGTAAAATGAAACAAACAAACAATCTATAGGGTTAAATTTGTCCTTCACCTGAATTGATAAAACAGTAAATCAAATCTATCAAAACCTTTCCAGTGTTAATAAAATTATCCTAAAATATATTCGCATTCAAACATATGGTGCTTAGCAAAAGTTGAGTATATATGTGTATTTTTTCTAGGTTATGTCCTATGTAACAAGCCACTGCACTTGAGTAATTAATCAGTTATTTCATAAACACTTGAGATACATTTCTCAAGGTCAGTATCAAAATCTTTAATATTTCCTGTCATCATTTTTCTTTAATTATTAAAGCTGAATGCCTCTAGATGCAACAAAATATTTCAAGTTAGTCAAAGTTAAGAAAAATGCATTTTAAACAGTACTTGCAAATGTGTCCTAAAAAAAAGATCAAAATTATGCAAAGAAAAATAGCCCTGAATACTGCATGTGTCATACAGTAGATATCTGGTGATATCTAATTTAAGTAATTAATCACACATAAATTAGGTAAATTATTACTTTTCATAAAATGTGTAAATTACTTTCTTTATTCACTTCACAATATTTTACTTTTGAATACATTTTCAAAATTTTCATGAAAATTAGCATGAATCTCCAGGCATGCTACTTAATAAGACAAAATGAAAGATATTTTTACTTTCTTACTACATGTAATATACTGAACCAAAAAAGAAACTTTTGCAAAGTATGTGCCAGTTGTTCAAGGGTACCACTTAGATGTACACACTTATATACATGTAGTAGCTTGTAAAACTCGTTTTGTTTGCAAAATCAGTCAGCTAATCCCCGTATAAAAGCCTGATATGTTTATTCAACGTAAAAATCGAGTATCAAAAGGATTGAAAATCTGTACTAACATATCTACATTAAAACTTGGAGAAAGTTTCTTTTTTGTTTTAGTATATATTTTATTGAAAAAAAAATTATTGGCTCTTGTTTAAAGATTGGAAAGTTTATTTTTCATCAAGTTCAAATGTTTTCTATAATTCATTGTTTTGAATTAATGAAATTTTGTACAAATGCGTGTTGAACTAACAGCAATAACTATTTATCATATGCAATTATAGTTCTTCAATTTTAGTAACTTTCAAGCATTTGTCAGATAAAATCTTTATAATGTTTATTTTACAGAACACATATTAACCTTGAATCTGCAGTCCACCACCAGTATAGATCCAAGTCAGCCTGCAGTCACGTGGCATGTTAATAATTGTGTAAAAACCCCTCTCCTGCTTTTGTAATTGTATATATGAGTGTTCATACATTTCAATTTCAAATTATACACATTTAGTCTGTAGCATGAGTATTGTTAACCTCAATAGCACTGATTTAGTTTCAGTTTATTTCATGATATATTTTAGTTGCATGATATATTTTATTTTTAGCCCCCCCCCCCCCCCCAGCAAGCATATGCTTTAGATAATAGTAGAAATATAAACAGTATCAAATGCATGACTGCATGCTTATTTACTTCTAGTTCGCATAAAATGCTTGTTAACACCTTAGAAACTGGGGTGAAGTTGAAAAAGTGAAAATAAGTTTTCTTGGAATTATCCAGAATCACATAAACATTTTCTAGGAATTACATGTGTTGTAATTGGGGTAATTGGGAGAACAGGATATCCTGGTACTGTACTGTAACTATTCTATTTACAGTGCTTTCCATTCAAGGTAGCTTATATTCTACTGATATCACCTTGATATCTCTGTGATGCCTGTGGATATCTTTGATATCATCTTTGTAATTTCATTATACTAAATCCATGATATTTCTTAGATATCTTTATGATATCTTATTGATATTTGATATCTCCCTGTTGAATGGAATATATCTGATATCTTCTTGATATCTTAAATTTTGTTTTAGATATCTTGGTTAGTTGATAAATTGGCGAAATAAAATGAAATTAATATAATATCCAATTTTATCATATAATGCTTAGAAAATGTAGCTGCATATGCATGTAATGAAAATTAAATCTCACCCTTATTTTATCATTATAGAAACAGTAAATATCTAACATTACAGGATATTTCGAATAATTTTACTAGGTAGAATTACATTACCACAAAACTGAAAATGTGATGGCCATGTTTAACAGATATTAAGTTGTCAGTAAACTTCATAAACAAGTTTTTTTATACCAGGGAACATTTTTAGAGTTAAGTGGCTCTTATTACGTTCTTATCCTTGTCTTTTTAGTAAGTCACTCCAGTCTTAGATTGTTTATATCCTGTTATAAAGTGATGTATCTGAGAAAACAAGCCACTTAGAGAACAAAGTGCATTCTGGACTGTTTATTTTTGTTTCCACACTCTGTTATATTTTAAACAGGCTGAGGTCAGATTAAACAATCAGTATAATTGAGAGTAAACTGGCACAGTTATTTAAAGCTGATTTCAGAAAATTTCAGACAATTCATTGAAAAGTTTGCAATTCAACATGAAGTGTTTAATTTTTGCCGGGATTCTTCTTGGAATCTATCATACGTGTAAGTTATTTAATATATAGTTTTCTCAAAAGTTATATTTATTACACATTCCAATAATTGTATTGTGATTAAAATGTGTGTAGCAAGACAAAGGTACAATAAATCAAAATATTTAAAATTACTCTTATATTGACAGGGTTATTATCTGTATATGATGACAAGACAGTAGATCTATACTAACTTTTTCTTCTTTGGTTGGGTCACACCAACACAGTTAGTTATATATATGGCTACTTTCCAGCTTTACTAGTGGAGGAGACTCTCGGGTGCTACTCTCAAAAATTAACATAGTCTGCTGTAGGGTATATTTTGTGTCTGATCTAGAACTTCTTCATAGTTCAAGGGGTTTTGAAATAACTTGGCACACATAAATAGTCACAATAATAAGTCGATATGTCATGTACAACACCTGCACCCCTATCTCCAAGGTCAAGGTCACACTTAGAGGTCAAAGGTTAACAGAGTCTGTTATATGGTATATTTTGTGTCCTGTCCATAACTTCTTCATAGATCAAGGGATTTTGTCCCTATTTCCAAGGTCAATGTCACATTTAGAGGTCAAAGATTTACATTGTCTGTTTTAGGGTATATTTTGTGTCCAGTCCATAACTTTTTCATTGATCAACAGATTTTAAAAATACTTTGCACAAATTATCACAATAATAAGACGATATGTCAGGCGCAAAACATGGCCGGGTCCCTTTATACTTCAAAGGTCACACTTAGAGGTCAAAGATTAACATAGTCTGTTATAGGGTATATTTTAGGTTATAAATGTAGCTGTCACAATGTTTCATAAACTTATAAAGTATAATGGATCTTTGCAATTTATAAGAAATTGTACTTTAATGCTGTGAACCTTTCCCTACTTTTCTATAAGATATCATTCTTAGTTTTTAGCTCACCTGAGCACAGATTCAGAGGATAGCATGTTGGTTTGTCATCTGTGGTTATCAACATTTTCTTTAAACAATACCTCGGTCTGTCACAAGATGAAGCAATGAATGGTACCAAACTTCACAGGTGTCTCTCTACAATAGATTTATTATTGGTTCCATTTTTTTTTTCATTTTTCTTTTATTCACAAAAGCTTAATATATACCTAAAACTTAAATCTTTGCCTCAGAAACTGTTTTGCAGCATGGTGGTAATATTTATTAATTTACAATCTTTAGTATATATTCTTCAAAAATGTGTTTTAAAAAAAAGAAAACTTCTTGCATTAAATGTTTAAAAGAAATTTACATTTGGTCTTATACTTCTTGCGTGAACCTATTTCACTGAAGGAACAAAATTACTGTCTTTCGACCAGAAAAAGTTATTATACACATTTTCGAGTATACTTTTATAATACAAAAGATTTTTTAAGAAATGTCTTCTCAAGCACTTTTTGGAATGTCACATTATTACCTTTTGATGAAATATGACTGTTCTAGAAAGAAAATTTCATTGACTTAAATTAAAATGATGTAAGCCATAATTTGTTTGGCTATATCACTATGTTTTCTTTTGTTTTGTTTTTTAAAACAACATAAATTAGATCAAATAAAACCCTTGTCATTTTGAGGGAAATATAGTTTGTTCTACCAAATGTGCCATTGTGTTGAAATTCGAGTAATTTTTCGATTAAAGAATCCAGTTTTGAGCCCCTAAATCCAGTTGAAAATCCAGTTTTTGCCCATTTTAGCTATCACATGTATGCTACATAAGTTATATAGATAATGCCCCCATGGTCAAAAATTGACCTTGTCTTAAGGGTGACTAAGTTTACAAAGACTTGTTACATAAAAGGTCTTTAAATTTCATGTTTGATTGGTCTCAGGTGATTAATCTAGAGCCATCTTGTTAATTCCAGTCACATTATAGGGGATTATGATGTAATATTGATGAATTGATATTTTCAAATATCATTATTGAATGCATGTAATATAATATGTATATAAAGGAAAAACATAGTGTTCTTTCTGCTAAATGTCCATTAAAGTTACATTTAATAAATTTCATAAAAACAGAAATTGCGACATGTCATTAATAAATTGGGTTTCACATCGACTCCAGATCTTATTTTGGTGTCAAGACAACCAAAATGAGTTTTAATATAAAGCATAAAATCTGCAACCTCATTGTGGCGAAATCGGAAGTACAATTTCTGTTTGCATGTAAAACTCCGCCTTTAGATCATCCGTACATCAATATAAAATCAACAGACATGACAATAAGTAACAGTCCTAATTTAACAGTATATTTCCACATTGTAACGGATGTGTTCATACAAATTCAATCAATTTGATGAGATGAATCCTTTTTTCTGAACGCCAGGCCTAGTGCACCGTGAAGCTAAAACGGTTAAAGTGTATATGCACAAGAAAATCTTTTATTTGCTGTGTCCATATAGCAACTTAAACACTGACGTAGCGCATACACAAGCCGATCATAGTCTTCATTTGCATGTTAAAATTTGTATACAAACTTTAGTGTTACCTCATGGTTTTTCGTTAAAAAATGCAATTTATTAACAATATTAGATGAGATTTTCAACAATACTGTTAATAAGATTAATGAAACTGTAGAATGCTTAATGTTTTTAGGCTGACGGCAAAATATTTTTACATATTTATTTAATGCTACTTTAAAGTTGGCAAAATTTTACAACTGTTGGATATTTACTTCTAGAAAAGTCAAAACAGACTGAGTTGCTGACATCACATTGGATAAGTCACAATTATTTATTTGCAATTTTTACAAAGATGTAGCCACATCAAGGTCACAGTTGAAAGTTCAGGCCTTAAAGGCACATAACGAGGGTTTAGAGCGAAACTAGTCTATCTGCTTCTATTTCTATATAAAGATAGGCTAGTTTCGCTCTAAGCCCTCGATAATGCCTCAGAAACAAAACAAAATTCTGGATCAAGGGCAAACATTAATTTTATAACCTTTGAATAATGGTATGTTGCATGCTTATGACCCCAAAAAAGTAGCGCTGAATGTGAAATAATTTGTCATAATAGTAGCAAAGTATAAACAACGTAGTATTTTGAATGGAAGTCAAAATACTTAATCAATTCTGTACTAATTGGCAAAAATCAGAAGATGGTTCAGGTAATTGGCCAACATATAACTTAATAGAAAATTTAACAGGAAAATAAAAGATTTTGAGAAATAATTAAAGCATTTCTGAGTCAAAGTGGTCCTTTAAAAGTCATTTTGAATCTCTGTTACTATTTAAAGAATGTTCATTAAACTAGGGTCAAATGTATAACTTCTTAACTTGATTAACAATAGAGCAATGTGATACTTAAAAATCACAAAGAAAGTAAAAACCAGCTTTCAGACTGAGTGGTAAATCACAATGTTACATAAGAAATTCTAATATTGTTCCTACCTATTTCTTTTTTGAAGGGAGCAATATTTTACTATAAAATACAAAATAGCTTGTTTTTTATGCTTGAACAAATGATTTAAAGACAGAAGTTAAACACATCTAGAAACTACCTCTTGATCTATGATGTGAAATTGTCACCTAGTAACGGATTAACTCCTTATATAATTTAATAGGAGATAACCTGTAACTGCATTAAGGTGACGAAATGTTAGAGAATCATTCTTAATGGTTTCACAGAATATTTATTTTAAAACAATTGTTACAGGCAGTGGTAATCAGTGTGATCTCACAATACAGAAAGATGGTCTGGAACTACAGGATGGTGAATATGTTATTGGTTTAGGTGGACAAATTAATCAGATATACTGCAAGGCTCTGTGTTCCGGACCAGGTCCCACCCCAGCCCTTAAATGGTACAAGACACCTAGCAAGCGTCCAGTCACAATGTTCCGTGGAAGGTTTGTCACTTATTAACCAGTTTTATACTTGTCAAAACTTGTATCAAGCACTGTCCACAGTCCTTCTGACAGCTCTTGTTTGTTTTACTATCAAGCACTTGTTTTACTATCAAGCACTGTGAATACTAGTAGTTGATTCAGTGCTCTTGTTTTATTTTCAAGCACTGAGAATAGTTGTGTCAGCAGTCCTACTGACAGCTCTTGTTTTATTTTCAAGCACTGAGAATAGTTGAGTCAGCAGTCCTACTGACAGCTCTTGTTTTATTTTCAAGCACTGAGAATAGTTGAGTCAGCAGTACTGACAGCTCTTGTTTTATTTTCAAGCACTGAGAATAGTTGTGTCAGCAGTCCTACTGTCAGCTTTTGTTTTATTTTCAAGCACTGAGAATAGTTGAGTCAGCAGTCCTACTGACAGCTCTTGTTTTATTTTCAAGCACTGATAATAGTTAAGTCCGCAGTCTTACTAACAGCTCTTGTTTATATTACAGAATGCATCAAGTTAGAACAACATTTGATAGGGTTAATATTCTGACAATCAGGAACATGTTATACTCTGACATTGGAATTTACAAGTGCAAAGGATGGCTGAAAGACCAAGGTTGGGTGGAGAAATCATTTGAGCTCACATATGGTAATAAATATAAATGTTTTTAAAATAATTGTCATGATTTCTTAAATATGATGTATTTGCTAGATATATTCGGTGAAGAATTATCTGCCTTAAGGGCTGTGCATGCCTACTGTAGATGTATGAGTAGTGTGTTTACTTCCTAGCTTCAATGATACGGGGATCAGACATTGACATTTTCTAGTATATTAAGTTCACTCAAGATATCAACTTTGAGTTCATTGCAGGTTTTGAGTTCAATGCGTAGGAAAATAATCACAAAGGCCAATAGGCAAACAAAGCATTTGAACGATAAATTGTGCATTATTATACTATAATGCAATACAAATTACGATCTATCTTAATTCTTTATTGCTAATTTAAAAGAGAAAGGATAAAAATATGTTGAACTACATTGAGCGTAGAAGTAATTTTCCTGCAAGCCTTTGATAAAATGACGTCATATCTAATGTAATATGACTTGTAAGCATTCGTTTTTTATGTTGTGCATATATATGTAATAATGCACTTGACTGTCCTATTTGTTTAATAGAGGAATAGTGTGAAGTGTGATAGAATTATAGTTTGAATACTTATTTAGTGTACAACAATCAACTAATAGATACATTGCAATAATTTGTTGAATTTCCATTGAAATTACGTAAATATAAAAACAATACAGTCGTGAAGCATCCTTTGGGGTAATTAAATGAGTGAATTTTAGTTTAAATTTGATTTTTTTACAAATTATGTACTCTGTATATTACATGCATCTTCTTGACTGTTTATTTGTTTACTGTAGGATGTAGGGGTTTAGATCATCAGTGTGATACCAGTACATGTCTTAGACATACATATGTATGCAATGGCCATGTAGACTGTCAGGATGGAACAGATGAACAAAACTGTAGTAAGCAACACTCACTTATGTACCATCTTATTTAATTCTCTGTAACTTTGCATTTTTGTTTTCCATATCTACCTGCTTTTGTCCAGGCTATTTCGCTACTACCGTCTGGCTGTTCAGCTCAAAAGGGAATGCATGGAATTGTAATCCAGGACTTGCTGGTTTTTTTGGGCCCAGAGCAAAGCAAAATTTCTTTGTGACAAATGATCTCTGACATCAAGTCTAATGGACATTTGTCTCTAACACAATGTGGCCATACCAAGTGACTTTTCGGGTACGGAACACGCCGATTTTACACCCGATTCAGGTATGTTTTTTATTCACAACTTATTTATTACTCAACCGATTTTGATCAGATAAGGCGCAGAGTACCCGTAATTATATCTGCTATCCACGGTATATCAAAATTCTGAAAACCCCTGAATGGTTTTTGAGAACATTCGAGTACAGTTTCCTTTTCATAGCCTGGGCCGAGGGGAACGGTACACACTCATTTGTCATAACAAGCAATTTCTAGCAAGTCATATGTTTTTTGACACTATTTCATAGAAAAATACATGTAAAATCTGATATATTTACTATGTCCAATGTATCGAGTCAATGCAGTGATGTTTTAGCATATTTTCATAAAGTGATGTTGAAATGGTACGGAACACACTGTTATTTCATAAAATACGGTACACACACAATTTCTGTCTTTGTAATGATTCTAATATAAAATATATTAAAATTAAATTGCAATTATAATGTGAGTGATTTATTCATAGTTATACATTTTATTAATTTAAACGAGAACCCAGGGACCTGTTTTGCAGTGTATCATAATGCTTACTTTTAATGTTTATATTTTTATTTGTGCACTATATTTCAAGAGATCCCGCTTAACATTTACAACCTCCATGTAATTGTCCTACTTAAAATCACCTATGGTATGTTAAACACTTCGATCTTCACAGAATCAGGTAGTTGCGCTCTATAGAAAGAAAATGTTGTTACATAATGCTGTGTTTATTGTTGTTTATTGTTGGTTTTTTATTTCTTTTAGTTTAAGTGAAGTAAAATAAGTGTATGTCTTTTTGCTTTATCCTGAAAAAATAAAACAAGGTCATGACCTAAATTGCTGAAAAGTATCATTACTTGATAACAATTTATACATATTTATATTTTGTTAATAATAAGCAAGTCATTAGGTACAATTTTGCAATATCATGGTCATGTTTAATTAAATCAAATCACAGAGGGCGCTGACTTTGTTTGGGTCTCAGAATGTCAGATATGTGAAGGCTGTGAGATTGTAAACCAATTTGTTTTTGTATAGTGCCACCAATGTTGTTTCTAGTGTCATAACTGTAGTAAATTGGCTATAAGACTTATTGCAACACTGATATGTAATTCATTTTTTATTTGGCATCAACAATTAAAAACAAAAACAAAAAACATGAGTTGCCTTTACTTGGATTTGAACTCAGGACCTCTTCCTAAACGAGCGTGTAACCCCTCGATCACGGGGAAGTTATAAGATAACAGCCTGAGGAAAACCATTATCATTCTAAATTAGGGTTTGTAACCCTTATTAATTGCGTTTGACAACTGATGTAAATAATCATTGGAGCTTTTTAATATTACATGTATATCTGTAAAGAATTACACAATATTTTGAAATCTTTTGACCAATCGGGAAACTACTTTTTTTCTTCTCCCGAGAAGGGCTTTGAAAATTAA
Source organism: Ruditapes philippinarum (assembly GCF_026571515.1). NCBI lineage: Eukaryota > Metazoa > Mollusca > Bivalvia > Venerida > Veneridae > Ruditapes > Ruditapes philippinarum. Next base: position 17,038 of record NW_026853310.1, read on the forward strand.
TGCGCCCGTCATTTGACAATTATAACACAGTGATCCCCCTTTTTTTTTCAGCGTTAGAGTACATATAAAGTTAAGTTACCGCTTCCAGGGTTTCAGACTACTTTCTTATTTTGCAAATAAGCATATCAGAGCCTGAAATTTCGCTACCATTATTTGTTTGGTCTTGACGACCCAAAACAAATAAAAATATAGTCGCCATTGCTTAAATTTTTAATGTTTAAAGGCATGAAGCTTTAAAAATAACTTTTAATAAATTCATGTAATTAGGTCAATTTTGGTTTGGTTTCATGGCTCATAAAACTGACATTATCATGTGGCGACTTTCGAGTTTTACAAGTGCCCCTTTGGGTATAAATAAAGGAACGAACGGGCACCTCAGTAAAACGACCGACATTCTGTACGGTAGTAAGAAAACTTTCTCACATTAAAAATCGAAACATCGAAGTCACTTGTGGTCTCGTACCTACTTCATGTAGTATACAAGTAAAATGGTTTCCTGCGGTGAACATTTTAATGATAATATAAAGATATTTCATTTAACTATTTTCATTTTTTTTTGGGGGGGGGGGATAAATAAACGTTTGTATCAAGAATATAAATTACAACTGAATAAACAATCAATATAGAAGAAGCAAAGTCTTTGGAAACTGATGTCCGTTGAAAGACCGGAGAAGGTCGAACATAAAACAATTATTTCTTTTTAAGAAAATGATTAAATAGGCCTACCGTTTTATGAATAATTATAATTCCGAGCAAAAAAATTAATAAAGTAAACACACAAGTTTACGCAGATATCTCTATTTATTATGGCAGATGCCACTACAAATATTTTAACTTTGTAGATTTTCAGTATAAACAATTTATTGTTTGTAAAATTTGAGATTGATATTAAAGAAACATTGATAATTTTCGAACACATCATTCAAGTTTTTCCACCTTAAACGGTAAAATGATTATAAAAAATTAGAAAAATCACGTAATAGTTTTTGTTCTTAATTAGGGGTAATTCGGACTAATTTCCCACAGGTAAATCCGTAACGTACCGGCAAACGGTATTTAGCTTAGGATTTTTGAAAAAGGTCAATTAACCAATCATGTACGGTTTACAAGATCACATGCTTCCTCCATGTAACCCCGAAAACAGGTCACATGCTCCTCCATGCCTCAAAAGTTAAACGCGTACCAATACCCTGCGGTCTCCAGACCGCAGGGAATAAAATCCGTAGCATTTGATTGACAAAATGGGTATTATTAATATCAATTTTTTTAACACAAACACGCAAGCACACATATCCATGAACTCAAGTGTTAAATGCATCTTGAAATGAAAGTCCAAGATAGGCATAATTTTACCAAATTTCCTAACATGTATATCCTTACATGTATATGTAACAAGGTAACCTTGTATAAACTACGTTACGATATATAACAGAATAGAAAAATACAGAATCCCTAAAGAAAGCCCAACACGACAAAATTGAAAATGTTGCAGGCTCGGTTTGATTGAGCCTGTTCATGAACAGGCCTTGTTCCCATATGGGTTCTTCAAATTATCAAATTATTAATTTTGATTGCACGTAAAACTGCGAAATAAATTTGTCCATATGTAAATAATTTAGATACATAAGCAGTTAGTTTGGGACTATTATTTCATGTCATTTGTTTGTTCGAATATATAAATGACTGTCTAAACGTAGTATGAATATATAAACAAACAAGAAGTTAGGAGTACGTCCTTGCAAGATGTTGTTTAAATAATCGAATTTGGAGAAAAAACGCTGGTTTTGATGTAAGTGGGTTTTTTTAAAACACGGAAAGTTTTAAGTTTTTTTCGGCCACATGATATTTGGTATGAATCATCTGCCAGGGTCCCAAACTAACTGCTTTAATGTATCTAAATTATCTACATATGGACAAATTTATTTCGCAGTTTTACGTGCAATCAAAATTAATAATTTGATAATTTGAAGAACCCATATGGGAACAAGGCCTGTTCATGAACAGGCTCAATCAAACCGAGCCTGCAACATTTTCAATTTTGTCGTGTTGGGCTTTCTTTAGGGATTCTGCATTTTTCTTTTCTGTTATATATCGTATGAAATCGAATTTTGAGCAACGAACTCTCAAAATGTTCTTTTATTTTTTTTTGAATAATCCTGTTAACATCAAACTGTAGGCATAATGATACTTTGCAAAACAGGTCCCAGGGTTCACGTTTAGATTAATAAAATGTATAACTATGAAAAAAATCACTCACAGTATAATTCAAATTAATTTTTTTATATTTATTTTATTTTAGAATTGTTTCAAAAGACAGAAATTTGTGTGTGTACCGTATCTTTTGAAATAACAGTGTGTTCCGTATCATTTCAACATCACTTAATGAAAATATGCTTAAACATCACTGCATTCACTCGATACATTGGACAGAGTAAATATATTAGATTTAACATGTATTTTTTCTATGAAATAGTGTCAAAAAACATATGACTTGCTAGAAATCGCCTGTTTATGCCAAAATGAGTGTGTACTGTTCCCCTCAGCCCAGGCTATGAAAAGAAAACTGTACTCGAATGTTCTCAAAAAACCATTCAGGGGTTTTCAGAATTTTGATATACCGTGGATAACTGATATAATTACGGGTACTCTGCGCCTTATCTCATTAAAATCGGTTGAGTAATAAATAAGTTATGAATAAAAAAACATACCTGAATCGGGTGAAAAATCGGCGTGTTCCCCGTACCCGAAAAGTCACGTGGTATGGCCACATTGTAACAGCTGATTCGAAAATTATGCAAGCTAAGTAGTTGGTCATTTTCAGAAAAATTGGTAATAACTAGTTAGCAATCCAGGTAAGTTGAAAGGTGAACACACCACAGAGAAATAAGCATGGGTTAAAATTGGCATAAAAACAGTCTCTAGACTCTTTAACAACTGAATGGAAATCATTCAAACTGTAAGCTTTACTGTCAAGACACCTTCATTATAAGGAGGAGATAAACTTTCTGTTGAGGTTACAAATGTAAAATACATTGTAACATATAAATGTTACATACATTCTAACATACAAATATTAAATACATTGTAATGTATAAATGTGACATACAGTAAAAACCCGCTTTACGACCACCCCGTTTTCGAGACCAACCCGCTAATACGAACGATTTTTTAAAGACCCGATTTTTTTATTCTTTATTTTAATGGTCGCTAACCCCGATTTTGAGACCACCCCGTTATTCCGTAATGCGACCAGTAAATTCAGTCCCATTCGTAAATTCTGTACATTTGGAAACCCATTAATACGACCGCGGGCACTTTCTCACCTTGATATTGACATGCATGTATATTGCTGCAATCTTTTTGACACGTGATGTAAACAACAGTTGTCCTAGTTTTACGACATTTAACGACATCAAATTTACGGCAGAGGTCAAGGTTACTTTGTATCAAATCCGGAAATGATCAATAATATTGTCGATAATTTCTTAATTTCACACCTTTAATGTCATAACTGGAGGATTAAAACAACAAAATATTGAACAGAAAATTTTCAATAAGTTTTTTAGAGGTGTTGCTGTTATTATTATCTCTTTCGTTCCATAATTTTAAACAAACATAAACATGATACGATTAGGTTTTTGAAGTTGTTATCGGCGATGAAAGCTGTGAAAATAATTAAAGGTTAATTGTTCGGTGTGCTTTGTAATAAAATGGTGATTTAATTGAGTAAGATGTGTCATTCTTTTAACAAGAATGTAAAAATATGTTTGTGTTTAAAGACATTCATAATACATTTTGTACGTCTAAAGAAGTTTAAAAATTTTATAATGTTAAAAAGTGAAATAAAATAAATGAAAATAAAAAAAATAATAGTGTATGCTTTATATCTTCTCATTTGAAATAGGTTAGCCCAGAAATAAACATGTGTACAGTTCATGGTATCCCTTAATATATTGCCTGGTTTTCTGTTTGACCAAACTCATTAATGAGACCAACCCGCTATTAAGACCAGCTTTGTAAAGTCCCTTCATTGGTCTCATTAGAGAGTTTTTACTGTACATTGTTATTTATAAATGTTACATACATTTCAACATATAAATGTTACATACATTGTAACATAAATGTTACGTACATTGTAAAGTATAAATGTTACATACATTGTAAAGTATAAATGTTACATACATTGTAACATATAAATGTTACATACATTGTAATGTATAAATGTTACATACATTGTAATGTATAAATGTTACATACATTGTAATGTTTAAATGTTACATACATTGTAACATAATAATGTTACATACATTGTAATGTATAAATGTTACATACATTGTTACATATATTGTTACACATTGTAACGTATAAATGTTACATACATTGCTACATATATATGTTACATACATTGTAACATATAAATGTTACATACATTGTTACATATATTGTTACACATTGCAAGGTATAAATGTTACATACATTGTTACACATTGTAACGTATAAATGTTACATACATTGTTACATATAAATGTTACATATGTTGTAATAATACATTGTAATTTATAACATTGTATAAATGTGTGTATAAATGTTACTTAGATTTGTTACATATATATAATTATGTTATAATATAAATATTATATCTTGGTAGCTAAGAAGAAAATCATTTTGATTTTTTTTTCAAATGTGAACTAAATCAATGAAATGTGTTATGTTTTTAGGTTTAAATTTCATATTTTGATATTTATGTGTTATAACAGCAGGAGAATGTAAGGCGAACCAGTATCATTGTCATAATGGTGACTGTATTGATGGAAGCTATGTCTGTGACGGATATAATGACTGTATTGATGCCTCGGATGAACTTAACTGTGGTAATGTATAATATATATGTATGACATGTGTCTATACCTGGTCTGTCTTAAAACCAATCTTATATCATTGTTTATATACATTGATTTATTTTATTCTTTTTAATCTCGACTATACAAGGTATATGGAGAGTTTCCAAATCACCCAGGTGTCCATGTCCTGATTTCCGATCAAAATTTTTGTGCAGTAAAATATTTTTACTAAAACTTTTTTGTTTCTTAAGTTATCAACTTCAAATATATGTTACTTATTATCAACAATATCTTATGTGACAAAGTTTATAACACTAGAAGCAATATTTAGATTTATCTCCCCTTTAACTTACAACTTTCTTCAAAGAATATTATTTTTTACTTTTACTTCTTTATTTTTAAAGGGATCAACTTCAAAATATATGTTCCTTATCATCAACCACATCATATGTGACAAGGTTATTAACTCAAGCACCAGTATTTCCAGAATTATCTCCCCATAAACTTAGTTTTTGTTAAAAAATGTTATTTTGAACTATTATTTCTTATGTCTTAAGGTATCTACTTCAAATATAATATGTTCCTTATCACCTACATGATGTGTGACAAGATTCGTAACTCTAGCAAAAATATTTTCAGAATTATCCTACCTTAAACTTTGAATTTATGTTATAAAATGTTATTGTTTACTATAACTTCTTCATTTCTTAAGTTATCTATTTCAAACTTCAAATATTTGTTACTTATTATCACCCACATCATGTGTAACAAGATTCATAACTCTAGCATGAATATTTCTAGAATTATTCGCCCATGAATTTTTTTAATGCTATTTCTTTTCTTTTTTTAAACTTTAAATTTACGTTTCATATCAATTCCCTTATAATATCAAAAAATAATAGGCTCATAACTTTAGCATCTTTAAATAATTATATGGCAAGGTTCATAACCCTAGCATTAATATTTTCCAAATTATCTTCCTGTTAAACTTAGAATTGTCCTTATTTTTTCTGTAACTTCTTTTTTACTTTAGGAACTTCAAAGACATGTTTGTTATCAAAACCTTTGTCATATGTGATAATTTTTTTACTCTAGCTCCTGTTTGTCCAGAATTATTTCCATTAAATTTTTTAATTTATTTGAAAATTGTTACATTTTTATTAGCTCACCTGTCACAAAGTGACAGGGTGAGCTTTTGTGATCGCTTTTCGTCCGGCGTCCGTCCGGCGTCCGTCCGTAAACTTTTACTTTAAATGACATCTCCTCATAAACCACTAAGCCAATTTTATCCAAACTTCACAGGAATGTTCCTTTGGTGGTCACCTTTAAAAATTAGGGATTCTGTATTTTCTATTCTGTTATATATCGTATGAAATCGAATTTTGAGCAACGAACTCTCAAAATGTTCTTTTATTTTTTTTTGAATAATCCTGTTAACATCAAACTGTAGGCATAATGATACTTTGCAAAACAGGTCCCAGGGTTCACGTTTAAATTAATAAAATGTATAACTATGAAAAAAATCACTCACAGTATAATTCAAATTAATTTTTTTATATATTTTATTTTAGAATTGTTTCAAAGACAGAAATTGTGTGTGTACCGTATCTTTTGAAATAACAGTGTGTTCCGTATCATTTCAACATCACTTAATGAAAATATGCTTAAACATCACTGCATTCACTCGATACATTGGACAGAGTAAATATATTAGATTTAACATGTATTTTTCTATGAAATAGTGTCAAAAAACATATGACTTGCTAGAAATCGCCTGTTATGCCAAATGAGTGTGTACTGTTCCCCTCAGCACAGGCTATGAAAAGAAAACTGTACTCGAATGTCCCAAAAACCATTCAGGGGTTTTCAGAATTTTGATATACCGTGGATAACTGATATAATTACGGGTACTCTGCGCCTTATCTCATTAAAATCGGTTGAGTAATAAATAAGTTATGAATAAAAAACATACCTGAATCGGGTGAAAAATCGGCGTGTTCCGTACCCGAAAAGTCACGTGGTATGGCCACATTGTAACAGCTGATTCGAAAATTATGCAAGCTAAGTAGTTGGTCATTTTCAGAAAAATTGGTAATAACTAGTTAGCAATCCAGGTAAGTTGAAAGGTGAACACACCACAGAGAAATAAGCATGGGTTAAAATTGGCATAAAAACAGTCTCTAGACTCTTTAACAACTGAATGGAAATCATTCAAACTGTAAGCTTTACTGTCAAGACACCTTCATTATAAGGAGGAGATAAACTTTCTGTTGAGGTTACAAATGTTAAATACATTGTAACATATAAATGTTACATACATTCTAACATACAAATATTAAATACATTGTAATGTATAAATGTGACATACATTGTTATTTATAAATGTTACATACATTTCAACATATAAATGTTACATACATTGTAACATAAATGTTACGTACATTGTAAAGTATAAATGTTACATACATTGTAACATATAAATGTTACATACATTGTAATGTATAAATGTTACATACATTGTAATGTATAAATGTTACATACATTGTAATGTTTAAATGTTACATACATTGTAACATAATAATGTTACATACATTGTAATGTATAAATGTTACATACATTGTTACATATATTGTTACACATTGTAACGTATAAATGTTACATACATTGCTACATATAAATGTTACATACATTGTAACATATAAATGTTACATACATTGTTAATTGTTACACATTGTAACAAATGAATGTTACATACATTGTTACATATAAATTTTACATACATTGTTACATATAAATGTTACATATGTTGTAATAATACATTGTAATTTATAACATTGTATGTATAAATGTTACTTAGATTTGTTACATATATATATGTTATAATATAAATATTATATCTTGGTAGCTAAGAAGAAAATCCTTCTGATTTGTTTTCAAATGTGAACTCTGCAATCAATAAAATGTGTTGTTTTTAGGAAGACGTTTTTTATCTTAAATTTCATATTTTGATATTTATGTGTTATAACAACAGGAGAATGTAAGGCGAACCAGTATCATTGTGATAATGGTGACTGTATTGATGGAAGCTATGTCTGTGACGGATATAACGATTGTATTGATGCCTCGGATGAACTTAACTGTGGTAATGTATAATATATATGTATGACATATGTCTATACCTGGTCTGTCTTAAAAGCAATCTTATATCATTGTTTATATACAGTGATTTGTTTTATTCATTTTAAGCTCGACTATACAAGGTATATGGAGAGTTTCCAACTCACCCAGGCGTCCATGTCCTGATTTCAGATCAAAATTTTTGTGCAGTAAAATATTTAAACTATAATTTTTTTTATTTCTTAAGTTATCAACTTCAAATAGATGTTCCTTATTATCAACAATATCTTATGTGACAAAAATTATAACACTAGAAGCAATATTTAGATTTATCTCCCCTTTAACTTACAACTTTCTTCAAAGAATATTATTTTTTACTTTTACTTCTTTATTTTTAAAGGGATCAACTTCAAAATATATGTTCCTTATCATCAACCACATCATATGTGATAAGGAAGGTTTTTAACTCAAGCACCAGTATTTCAAGAATTATCTCCCCATAAACTTAAAAAATGTTATTTTGAACTATTATTTCTTATGTCTTAAGGTATCTACTTCAAACTTCAAATATAATATGTTCCTTATCACCTACATTATGTGTGACAAGATTCGTAACTCTAGCAATAATATTTTTCAGAATTATCCTACCTTAAACTTTGAATTTATGTTATAAAATGTTATTGTTTACTATATATAGGAACTTAGTCATTTCTTAAAGTATCTGTTTCAAACTTCAAATATTTGTTACTTATTATCACTCACATCATGTGTAACAAGATTCATAACTCTAGCATGAATATTTCTAGAATTATTCCCCAATGAATTTTTTAATTGCTATCTCGTTTCTTTTTTCAAAGGATTTATTTTAAACGTTAAATATTAATTCCCTTATAATATCAAAAAATAATAGGCTCATAACTCTAGCATCTTTAAATAATTATATGGCAAGGTTCATAACTCTAGCATCAATATTTTCCAAATTATCTTCTTGTTAAACTTAGAATTGTCCTTATTTTTTCTGTAACTTTTTTTTTTTTACTTTAGGAACTTCAAAGACATGTCATGTTTGTTATCAAAACCTTTGCCATATGTGATAAAAATGTTTACTCTAGCTCCTGTTTGTCCAGAATTATTTCCATTTAATTTTTTAATTTATTTAAAAATTGTCACATTTTTATTAGCTCACCTGTCACAAAGTGACAGGGTGAGCTTTTGTGATCGCTTTTCGTCCGGCGTCCGTCCGGCGTCCGTCCGTAAACTTTTACTTTAAATGACATCTCCTCATAAACCACTAAGCCAATTTTATCCAAACTTCACAGGAATGTTCCTTTGGTGGTCACCTTTAAAAATTGTTCAAAGAATTTAATTCCATGCAGAACTCTAGTTGCCATGGCAACCGAAAGAAAAAACTTTAAATATCTTCTTTTAAAAAACCCAAAGAGCTAGAGCTTAGATATTTAGCATGAAACATCTTCTAGTGAGTGTCTAACAAGTTTGTTCAAATAAAAGCCCTGGGGTCAAAATTGGCCCAGCCCCAGGGGGTCATTGATTTTCCCTATATGCATATAGTAAAAACTTAAAAAATCTTCTTTTAAAGAACCCAAAGAGCTAGAGCTAAGATATTTAGCATGAAACATGTTCTAATGGGTGTCTACCAAGTTTGTTCAAATAAAAGCCCTGGGGTCAAAATTGCCCCCCCCCCCCCCCCGGGTCATTGATTTTCCTTATATGCATATAGTAAAAACTTAAAAAATCATCTTTTAAAGAACTAAAAGAGCTAGAGCTAAGATATTTGGCATGAAACATCTTCTAATGGGTGTCTACCAAGTTTTTTCAAATAAAAGCCCTGGGATCAAAATTGGCCCTGCCCCAGGGGGTCATTGATTTTCCTTATATGCATATAGTAAAAACTTAAAAAATCTTCTTTTAAAGAACTAAAAGAGCTAGAGCTAAGATATTTGGCATGAAACATCTTCTAATGGTCTACTAAGTTTGTTCAAATAAAAGCCCTAGGGTCAAAATTGGCCCCGCCCCAGGGGGTTATTTATTTTCTAGTAAGTGTCTACAAAGTTTGTTCAGGTCAAAACTGGCCCGCCCCAGGGGTGTCATTGTTTTTAACTATATGCATATAGTAAAAACTTAAAAAATCTTCTTTTAAAAAACCCAATGAGCTAGAGCTTAGATGTTTAGCATGAAACATCTTCTTATGGGTGTCTACCAAGTTTGTTGAAATAAAAGCCCTTGGGTTAAAATTAACTCTGCCGGGGGGGGAGAAGGTCATTGTTTTTCCTTATATGTGAATAGCAAAAACTTAACATCATGAAACATCTTCAAATGGGTGTCTAAATTCCAAGTTTGTTCAAATAAAATTAAAGGGCAATAACTCTGACAAAAATCATTGAACCTGAAATAGATGACAATATGCACAACTAGACTTGGTACTGATCATTACTGTAAAGTTTGGATGAAATTGCACTGGTAGTTTATGAGGAGTATTCCGGACAAGTTTTGTGATGGACAGACAGATGGACAGACTTGATAATGTAAAATTTTCTAAGTTAACAAAAAGGCAATTTTTTTTTAAACCTGTAACAGTTATAGGCCTTGAAGAAAGTCCTATTATGCTCTAAAAGAAGAGTTATAAAATATCAACTTGTTTCAAAGCCAGATGTCAATAGAATATGAAAATATCTGAGGTGGTATGCAAACTTAAATATAAATTCTAAGTGGAAAAAGGAGCATTATTCTGCCAAATGCTTTATACAGTTACCTCCTCCTGTATACAGGTTGGGGTCATGATGGTGAACAAGTGTGCAAAGTTTCAAAGCCATATGTCAATGGACTTTGAAAATATTTGAGGTATTACAAAAACTTTAACATAAGTGGTTACGCAGACGCCGATGCTCGGATGACTACAATAGCTAAAAATCAAAATCAAATTTATCTAATAAACTGACAGAATGGGGATCCTCTGCCAGTCTTGACAACATTAATTCTAAAATTGATTTTTTCAATTTTATATTTTCTATTTCTTTTTCAATTTTCACGGTTTCTTTTTCAATTTTCGCTGTTTCTTTTTCGATTTTCGCTGTTTCCTTTTCTAATTTATAAGTTTCCTTTATTATTCTTTCAGTGTCAAGTTTTTATTCTTTTGTTGTCGAGAGTTAAGTTGTCTTTTTCTAATTCCTTTTCTGACCTACGTCGTCTTTCTGTACTGCTGCCTGAAGAATGTCCTGAAATAAAGAACACTTTCACTTAACTCAACATTGTTTTGAGACTAATATTGTTTTGAGACTTAGAGTTTCAACCAGTTGTACATACTTCAAGTGATAGATGGACTGAAAGGTAATGCCATTTCAATGTCACTCTCAAGTGATTCTAAATGTTGGCGATAATACTACATTTTATTTACTTGCACTTGAAATACACTGCATTCAATAATAATCTAATTATAACTTTTTTATAACAAAGTAACCATCTTTACCATAGTTTGAAACTCTGAGCAGGGAAACATCATTCTTTGCCTTGCCATCTGAAAAATGATATGAACTCATGAAAACAAGTATAAAGGCATGCATTGATGAGTCATGCAAACACAAATTTGAATCAGTTTGATTCCTTTTCTGTACTTAAGATTTTGAAATTACATGCAGACAATAATTTAAATAACCAGAACAGCTAACAGAAATGTTATTTTGTAAAAGGTCATTTGGTTATTAAAATAAAAAACACACACATAACAAACTTAAACCTGATAAATGGTGTAGAAAACAGACAGAAGCAAAGTATTTTCTAATTATTCTATCAGTAAACTATTGATTTTCTTGATTTATATTTCTTCATCAGTGAGAATTATAAATCAATGTCCTGATAAATTTCCAATTACCTTGATCATGCTCATCTGGTAGTGGCTTACCAGTATCTGCCACTGGTATGCTGGCACACACAGCACCTAAATCAGAAACAATAAATAAACTTTCAGCATATATCAATAAAATATTAACTTAATTAAGAAATATGTTAATTATGAGTAACAGGCAAGTACTGAAAAAAGACTTTAAAGTTTAATTATATACATATAATAATAGCACATAACCCCAGTTTGATTTTCATCTAAAAATGTCCAAATTTCAAAGCTGTACATCAAAGGACAAGAAAGTAAGTCACTGTGTCCCCTTGGTTAAGGTCTACCAGACAATGCCTTATGTTAAATATCTGGGTCTTTATAAGATTTTTCTTATAATTACTTTTACCCAGGATTTTTTTGGCTTATTTCATAGCCAATTTTCGGTCATATTCCCAACTGAAAAAAGTATATTATTTTCACAATCCACAGCAAAACATTCCCAATTGAAAGTTACAAAATAAAAATGTTGAATAACATATTCTAAAATCTTTGACAAGGTTGCATTTGAGAAAAATGCTATGCCACCGCATTAATACAACACTAAATAGTAGTGTAGAAACAGGTTTCTTTTTGTTTCTATACAATTGAAGATTGTCATAATGCATAGATCCCTGACCTATCTAATTCTTATTATCAGATTAGTGGTTAAATCTATTGTTATCTCAATAAAAGATCAGAGTAGGAATATATCAATGCACTTGAGTCTAGTGAATTTGGTGGTGAAGGTCCTATTTCACACAGCCTAAATTTCATGACTGCATCAAAGGACAACATGTTGTCAAAATCTAGGTCAGCTGTTATCAAAGTTCACTTTTAATTTTGACACTAGAGGCAAAATTTGAACAACTTTGGTAAAGTACCTATAGATGATATCATTTAACAAATATTAAAGCTCTAAGCCTTGTACCTTCAGACAATAAGATTTATACTATATTTATATATTAAAAATCAATGACCCCGGGGCGGGGGCAATTTTGACCCCAGGGCTATTATTTGAACAATCTTGCTAGAGGTTCTTTTAACAATGTTTCATGCAAAATATCTAACCTGTGGCATTTGTCAATTGCTAGAAGAAATTTTTTTAAAGTTTTTACTATAAGTTTTTACTATGTAAATATGAGGAAAATCAATGGTCCCTGGGGCGGGGCCGACTTTGACCCCAGAGCTTTAATTTGAACAATCTGGGTAGAGGTCTACCAGACAATACCGAATGCAAAATATCTAAGCTCTAGGCCTTTTGGGTCTTTACAAGAAGGTATTTTAAATTTTAATATATGTACATATAGTGAAAAGCAATGACCCCCGGGGCGGGGCTGATTTTGACCCCATGGCTATAATTTGAACAATCTTGGTAACGGTCTACCAGATGATGCCTTATGCAAAATATCTAAGCTCTATGCCTTTTGGGTCTTTACAAGAAGGTATTTTAAGTTTTTACTATATGTACATATAGTGAAAATCAATGACCCCCGGGGCGGGGCCAATTTTGACCCAAGGGCTATAATTTAAACAATCTTGGTAGAGGTCTACCAGACAATGCATTATGCAAAATATATAAGCTCTAGGCCTTTTGGGTCTTTACAAGAAGATTTTTAAAATTTATTCTTATAATTCCTTTTGGTTGCCATGGCAACTGATTTCTGCATGGAATTAAATTCTTTGAACAACTTTGGAAGCCCTTCACCCAAGGATCAATCCTGCCAAGTTTGGTTGAAATTGGACTAGCGGTTTTTCACAAGAACATTTTTTAAGTTCACTATATAATCTTTATAACACACACACAAACAAACAAACAAACACACACACACACACAGGTGAATCGCTATATGCCACCGCATTGCAGATGCTGCAGTGGCATAGAAATAAGAAAAGTTTCACTGTTATGGTGCTTAAATGTTTGAAGATGCCCTTCTAGGCATTCATTTAATCACTTTAAAATTTAGGTCATACATTTTTTCTGAATTTTGAACAAAACGTCCTAAAAAATCCCAATTTGTTGGTTAGGGGTCATGTTCCAAAAATCCTGGGGAAAAAAACCTGAGTACACAGTACACTATTGATATATATAAATGAATGTCCTGATGAATTTCCAATGATAAATAACAAATTACCTAGGTCATGGTCATCTGGCAGTACTACCTTTCCAGCATTTGTCAATGCCTTGTTGGCACACACAGCCCCTAAATCAGAAACAATTTATAAACTTTCAGCACATATCAACTAAATATTAACTTAATCAACAAATATGTTAATTACAAGTAATTCTAACACAACCCGCAATTTTATTTATTTTTATTTTATTTTGTTTTATAAAATTATTTTTTTCTAAATAGTCAAATATTGAAATATGGCATTCTTCATTATTTGTAATGTTATAAGTATAATTTACAAGTTACTGGTGCTGATGTAGTTACATGTAAACATAGAAGAAGGGAATAATTGAATGATACACATGTACATGTATATAGTAATCAAAGATTTAAGATGCCAAAATTGTCCTCTATTTATGTACACTATTATAAATAACATCCTTCATTAAGCTGAATAGCAAATTGTTTAAAGGTAAAGTCAATAAATTTAGATTATTTTTTATAATAAATAAACCTTGATGGCTGTACTTATAGAACAGAAAATGATAATTTCATCTTAATGTGTTACAAAATTTTTGTACCTTCGGTGTCAAGGCTTGTGTTTAAGCCATGGACAGAGGCTTTTTTGGATGTTGCCTCTATCCATAGCTTCTCACTGGCAGTGAAAGCTGCAGTCTTTCCCCCACCAGTCTTCTTGTTGCTGTCCAGCTTTTCATTGGCTGTAATAGAAAATTTATACCTTCAATGTACCATTCCAAACAAATGTTTGCAAACAATTCATGAGTGTAGGAACCAAGTCTATGAATAACAGTTACCAAATCAAACAAGTTCCAAGTATTAACTATATATTTATTGTTTTGTATTCAATTGCCATAAATAAATCTTTATAAAACTTCATGAAGACTGTGCATGCCTCTAAAACTGAATTTATCTATAAGATTTTAAAACTTTCATTTGTTTGAAGCATATCATTCAGTTGAAAACAATGAATATTAAAAAATAAGGCTAGAGTTAGTAAATTAAAAAACTTCAGCTACACTATTAATATGCATCAGCTCACAATCTAGAAAAAAACAAAACATGTTTTTTACAGTACTAATGAAATATATATAATAATTTTACATATTGAGCAATGTCAAAGAAAATTCTAAAAAAAATGCTCACCTCTTTGCCTTATGTTGGTGATTTGTTTCCTTAGCTGGACAACATTGATGGGGGTATCAGATATACTGAAATATAAGACACTGGTGATAAACTTCACTTTGAATTTTACATGAATACTGAAAAATGCATTAGTACTGAATAATCATAACTGAACTCAGTTGAAGAAAGATAATTATTTTATAAGCTCCATCTTGAAGAACCCTTTAGCGTTTGGTGTTTTATAGTTAATCTCAAGTAAAATTCCAGGAATTAATCAGTACTGATGAACGTAGTTGTCCTTTAATACCCTTCAATACTGATCAGTGATTTTTCTCACTTAATTGGGAAGAGGCCTTTTATTGGAGTCATATAGGTAGGAAAATCACTGCTGATACATCATTCGTACTGATATATATCTTAATTGGACTTAACCTAAACCATTCAGTCAATGACAGCTCTACTTCTAAGTTTCATGGTATTATGAACTTCAAAAATCCAGAGGCAGTGCCTGGGATTTGAAACTCTGACCTGTAATACAAGGCACACACTCTTAACCATGTTGCTTAAGTCAACAGCAAGGTTTTTGGAAATGATTGATTTATTTGTAATTAGTCTAATTACTACAAGTTTCTCCAAATAATGCGTAAACCCATATGGGAAGAAGTCTTATATACATGTATATGATGCTACAGGTTTGTTATAGTTTATTCACTGCATAGTGTGAAGACCATTTGTTTATTGGCTCTTTAAAAACTTTAATGAATTAACCTTAAACATAATTTTTCTGATGTGACATTTATTTTTGCTAACTCTTTTTTTCCTTCTGTACCAGAAGTCCTCAAAATTAATGAGTTTATACGCTAATTTCAGTGTGTTATAACAATCTGGGGATTCCGCTACAAGTTTTTGAGCATTTAAAATGACATAACTTTGCCATGAAATAATATCTCGAACAAACTTCTTTTTTTATAAGACTGGGATATCTTTGGCCAAGTGGTTTACTTACTTTTTAGGCCATATGCCATGATGAACAGCTACATGAGTTAATTAGAGAGGAAATATTACTTGTGTGTATTTGTATATATAATTTTTTTTATATATATAATTATCTATTCGTTACTAAATTTAACTGTAAACATACATGCATTGGGCAAGATTAAACAGGAATAATAATATCTGTCATGTTTCGGTTCGGACTTGAATATCCGTCCCAAGGGTCCCGCCCATTGGGCAGTAACGAGGCTTGCTTGATATTCCGGTCCGAACCGCAATCATATGTCAGATATTTTTTCTTGCATATTCTGCCATATTATTTCATATTTGAAATGGTTTACCTCAATAAGATATATGTTAATGGAAATTAAAGTCATTTCCTCCGTAAATATTTTCTTACAATAGCGTATGAACTTACAACTTAAATAACAACGGCGAAATGACGTCATCGTAAGCATATATTTCCCTTCTAAAACGACGTCATTTTAAAGCGGTTCTTTAATGCGCTAAAATGACGTTGTTTGCTACGCGACTCATCTGTCACCCCCCATGCCAGATGAAAATTCCGGCATGGGTAAAACTCACGGAAACGCCAGTCTGCTATGCAAGAAAATGTGAAACTAAATACATTTAATGATTTTTCTCAAAGTCTTTGTATTCACTATTATACAGTTTTCTTCAGATTTCCAAAGTCCATCCATCCATCTTCCATTAATGTCAAACCCCTCGCAGGGACTTAGACTAGTCACTTCAGATAAAACTATGAGATACAAGGGAATTCTGGAACAGTCCCTAGCTCTTATTGAAAAGACTCTTGGTTCTTTTACATGCCCAGTGCCAGCCCAATGTATAGCACTGATACATGCGATGATTACCTGGATTTCTGACCAGTACACCTCTAGTTAGGTGAGAAACACTGAAAAATCACTAGAATGTTACCCAGCATCGAACCTGGGACCTCAAGATATCCTGTTCGTAATTACAATCAACAATTATCAAACTTTTAACAGTAAAAATGACTCAGCTTATGTCGGCTCCTTTGATTTCATCCCAAACTGTATATACTATCCAAATGACAGCTTCCAGCCAATCCACGATTGTTAACCTGACATTTATGTTCGAAAAAACTGCTGGTATTCTCTTTTGTTAGGTTTTATTTAAAAATATCCTTAAATTTTTGTCGAAATACTGTTATCGTTTTTTTTTCAATTGCAAATGTCGAACTTCCTGTTTATTAAGAAAAGGGGAAACAACTTCGCAACAAATTCCAATGTCGATAATGATCCAGAACTTTGTTAACTCGGTACAGTCCGGTTTTCATTTTTTCTTGTCAGATTTTATTAAACTTCAAGTTGCCTTATTCTTCGACTTCTCAGCACAGAAAGATAAAATATTTTTTGAAAGATGATAGACTAGATCTACTTACGCATTGACGGAGTCGGCAATACTTTGCCAAATCTCTTCTTTCTCTTTGAACGACACCCCTCCATCGCCGCAACCTTTAAATTTCCCCGTTAGAAAATCTTGCCGTTCAATATACTTCTCCATGGCCAGAAGTTTGGCTTTTTCTGGCCATGGAGCTCTCTTTGTCACTTTCGAGTCCATATTTTGGAAGCAGACGAATGACATTTTTACGGGAAAATTCTCGCGGAAAATGACGTTTCAATGCGCGATTCGACGGAAGTGTGAAGAAGGCCGCTCATGCATTGAGAAAATGAAAGTCTCAGCTGAGAAAAATCTCAACTGTTGAGAAAAAGTTTAGTGAAAGCCAACTTGAGAGTTTTCTCAAGTGAGATAAAATCTCAGTCAATATTGAGACAATCTCAAGTTGAGATTTATCTCAGTTTGAGAACGTTAGTGAAAGCCGGGCCAGCATCTTTATTTCAAGAATTATTTCCTCTTTGAACTTATAATTTTACTTTAAAAACTTTATATACTTTTTGCTCTTATCATTTTTTGCCACTGAAGGGATGGACCTTTCCGGTTTTTCGTAGCGGAACATTTAGCCACACCTTTTCCATTCATTGCTAGGTCAACTGCTCACAAACAGTATCACAAACATAAGCACGTGTTCTTTTGTGCAAACCAGGTCAACCAGTGACTATGTATTATCTCACTGTAGCGATTGGATAACAAGTTAGCCAATTTACATAAAACTGTAAACACCGGAAAGGTCCCTTGACTTCAGATTTCAAATAAGAGTATAGGAATGTCTGTTTAAATTTCATTGACACTGTGCAAAATATTGAACATTTGAGTGCTTTCTTGATGCTGATACATAAATATATTTATATCATAATTGATTTTTTTTTCTTCATAGTTTTTTCTTCCTTTACTGCATCCAGTATTTTATTAGTCAAGCGTTGCTGTTTCCTCTGATAGCTTTTGCGATTTTTTTAACTGTTATATTTATGACAGATTGCAACCGCTATAATATATACAGACTGTCTTCATTGCATGCTATGTGAATTATATTATATACAGGTTGTTGTTCTGACATCCCATGTGGCCATGTTATTTATATTACTAGCTGATGTCCTAGCATTTCATGGGACTATGATATTATATCCAAGCTGTTTTCCTGACAACCCATGCCAATACATTCTGTTGTCCTGAAATCCCATGTGACTATATTATATACAGGCTGTTGTCCTGAAATCCCATGTGACTAGTATATGATACACAGACTGTGGTTTTCCTGAAATTATATTATATTATATAAATAATACATGGGTTTGTGGGTAACAGTAAAAATATCATCCCGAGGAAAATACTGTATGCCTCGGGTAACGGTATTTTCACGAGGGATGATATTTTAACTGTTACACACAAACCCATGTGTTATTTATTTTATTACCCCGAACAAATTCTGTGATGATCTGAATTTGAAAACTAAATCTAACTGTAACAAAAATAAACCAAGAGTAGAAATAACTAAACTAAACTGTCCTTACCTTGCAAGTTTTAAGTGTACTGTGGGCCTGCTTGAGAAGCTGTCTTTCTTTTATTCTTTAAGCAAGTGATGATATCTACTAGTCATAAACATACAATAACCTGTGTTTTATGGCCATCGAGTGGTCGAGTTATACAAGTTCAGGAGTTTGCGTAGCTTGTAAAACAATGAATAAGTTAAGACAAGAGTTGTGTTGTAAATGGGCTTTTATTAAAGCCATAAACAAAATAAACTACAAACATGTAATATTGACTAAATTAAAGAAACATATTAATGTAAACAATTTGTTTTATCTGGGAAAAAATTAGAAATTCCGCATTCCGCATACAAACACAAAATAAAGCAACAGATATGTAAACAATTATACTTCTTACTGAGAATTTAGAAATTCTGATAACAACATGTAATGTTGACTAATTAAAGAATCATGAACTATAAAGTGTGATATTGACTAGCATAAAACATAATAAAATGGGAACAACAAGAAATTCCACCGAGGTGGTAAACAAAAGAACTACCAAGACTACAAACTATGTAATATTTACTAGTTTATGTAAAATTGACTAGATTAAAAGAAAACATGTAAATTATGGCCTAGTAATAAAAGTTATTATGCAGAAAACAGTATCACATAAATAAGTAGATGTTTTGCTTAAAAATGCTAATTGAAGACTTAATAATTATATACACATTAAAACTCAGAGCATAAGCTTTCCAAACCTACATTGTGTATACTGATAATAATAGTCAAATTCTTAGACCGTCAAAGCGGTGGAGGAAAGGGAGGTGGTGGAAAATCAATTTCTTTTGAAAAAATTGTAAATTTTTTCAGCGAGTCTAAAAAGTCATCCGCTTCGTTTCTTTGTTCAGCTAGAAAGAAAATGCGCATGTGCAACCTTCGTAATCATGATGACGTATTATATGGCTTACTGTAAACATTCTAAAATAGCAGAAAATGGTGAAGTAGTTGTCTCTCTTTGACAATTAACAGAAAACCATCTTGTCCATAAAACATTTTATACTAATAAAATACATTTATGGCCATCGAGTGGTCGAGTTATACAGGTTCAGGAGTTTGCGTAGCTTGTAAAACAATGAATAAGTTAAGACAAGAGTTGTGTTGTAAATGGGCTTTTATTAAAGCCATAAACAAAATAAACTACAAACATGTAATATTGACTAAATTAAAGAAACATATTAATGTAAACAATTTGTTTTATCTGGGAAAAAATTAGAAATTCCGCCATGAGCATGATGGCCAGATCCTGGGGTTCTGGTCTTCATGCACGCCCAGACAAGCAAACTCCTGATACTTTATCCAATTAAAAAGGGGGGTGGCCAAGCATATCACTAATATCATCTATGCTGCCTTAGTCAGTCACAGTGAAAGTGATGTTAACTACGCGAGATTGACAGTATTAGAATATAGAATAAAAGTATACATAGAATTTATGAAAATCAATCTCAAACCAGGATGACAATATGCAATTGTATCATAATGAACAACTGTATAATAATAAATGCAACACATATATACAAGGTACATGTAAAATAAGTCCACAATCAAAATATAAGAAGATATGTTAACTAAAAACAAATATATTGTTGGTTCAGTCAGTCAATGGGATGTAACACTAATATAATTATATTTACACCATATATTAATCAAAAACATTGCTGCCTCAGTCAGTCAATGAAATGTTACACTAATGTAATAATATTTACACTGTTATACAAAAATCAAATACATTGCCGCCTCAGTCAGTCAATGAAATGTTATACTAATGTAATAATATTTACACCGTTCTACAAAAATCAAATACATTGCTGCCTTAGTCCGTCAATGAAATGTAACACTAATGTAATAATTACACCTTTATACAAAAATCAAATAACATTGCTGCCTCAGTCAGTCAATGAAATGTTACACTAATGTAATAATATTTACACTGTTATACAAAAATCAAATACATTGCCGCCTCAGTCAGTCAATGAAATGTTATACTAATGTAATAATATTTTACCCTGTTATATAAAAATCAAATACATTGCTGCTTTAGTCAGTCAATGAAATGTAACACTAATGTAATAATATTTACACCATTATACTAAAATCAAATACATTGCCGCCTCGGTCAGTCAATGAAATGTAACACTAATGTAATAATATTTACACCGTTATACAAAAATCAAATACATTGCTGCCTTAGTCAGTCAATGAAATGTAACACTAATGTAATAATATTTACACCGTTATACAAAAATCAAATACATTGCTGCCTCAGTCCGTCAATGAAACGTAACACTAATGTAATAATATTTACACCGTTATACAAAAATCAAATACATTGCTGCCTTAGTCCGTCAATTAAGAAATAATATATCCCAAACTGTGATTTTATTGCTCAATAACATCACTGTTTGGAGTTCGGATACGGGGAATTATATCACGAGGGCGTAGCCCGAGTGATATAATGATGCGCATCCGAACGACAAACAGTGATGTTATCAAGCAATAAAATCACTGATTTGGATATATTATTTCGATTCTAACACGACATCAACAAATAAATGCTGAAGTACATGATAATAAGCTAAATTACGCCTGATTTGTTTCCGTACTTATTGTCAGCGCGTCACATTTTTAGTGGTTACGTCACGTGTATAATGATTACGTCACATGTCTAAATATAGAACGCCAAACAGTGATTTTATAGCATAATAACACACACTTTCGGTTCTTCTATGTTCAATAGGGAAAAATGCGGGTCGTGTTAGAATGAAACGTAACACTAATGTAATAATATTTACACCATTATACAAAAACCAAATACATTGCTGCCTTAGTCCGTCAATGAAACGTAACACTAATGTAATAATATTTACACCATTATACAAAAATCAAATACATTGCTGCCTTAGTCCGTCAATGAAACGTAACACTAATGTAATAATATTTACACTATTATACAAAAACCAAATACATTGCTGCCTTAGTCCGTTATACAAAAATCAAATACATTGCTGCCTTAGTCCGTCAATGAAACGTAACACTAATGTAATAATATTTACACCGTTATACAAAAATCAAATACATTGCTGCCTTAGTCCGTCAATGAAATGTAACACTAATGTAATAATATTTACACCGTTATACAAAAATCAAATACATTGCTGCCTTAGTCCGTCAATGGAATGTAACACTAATGTTATAATATTTACACCGTTATACAAAAATCAAAATACATTGCTGCCTTAGTCCGTCAATGAAATGTAACACTAATGTAATAATATTTACACCGTTATACAAAAATCAAATACATTGCTGCCTTAGTCCGTCAATGAAACGTAACACTAATGTAATAATATTTACACCGTTATACAAAAATCAAATACATTGCTGCCTCAGTCCGTCAATGAAACGTAACACTAATGTAATAATATTTACACCTGTTATATAAAAATCAAATACATTGCTGCCTCAGTCAGTCAATGAAAACGTAACACTAATGTAAAATAATATTTACACCGTTATACAAAAAATCAAATACATTGCTGCCTCAGTCAGTCAATGAAATGTAACACTAATGTAATAATATTTACACCATTATACAAAAATCAAATACATTGCTGCCTCAGTCAGTCAATGAAATGTAACACTAATGTAATAATTACACCGTTATACAAAAATCAAATACATTGCTGCCTCAGTCAGTCAATGAAATGTAACACTAATGTAATAATAACTACTTATATCTTGAATATCTTCACAAACAACGAAGGACAGTCCATTATGTTTGTTAGAATAGAAGAGAAGTTGGACGTAAATATGAATGAAAAGCATTAGAGCGCCATCTACCTAATTTACGTATTTGAGAGTCTGTGTAATTCCTTTTGTGGGCAAGTGTTGCCCCACCAATTCTAAAACTGTGGGATGTATATAGCTTTGGGCTTAACCTAATTTTTGTAATGCATTTTTTAAGGATCTGACCAAACTGTTTAGTTGTGACCGAGGATCCGGATTCATTAATAAAGAAAGGGCCGGATTTCTTGGCCCGTAGCTTGGCAAACGCACTAACAGCCCTGACAGGGCATATTGTTTTGCTTCTCTGTCGCTTTAAAGTTAAATGGCATGGGGATACGGAGTGTTTATAATGTTTAAGTGACACGCAGATATGGTCAGCTTTTCCCTGTTTTGTTTCAATAGCTATGTCACTATCCAATATAGTGTGGTTAGCAGTAACCGAAGTGGTCATTTCGCCTACCCGTAAAAGTGCAAAAAAGGCTAGTGTAAACATGGCACCTACCAATACGATGTTATAATTGGAATTGAATAAGGACGGTAAAACCAATATCAAATTTTTTAGTATTGTTTTTGTAATTGGCTGCCTTTTGTCAGATACAGGTGAATACTGTTTACAGCCCAGTAGTACCCTCTTGAGTAGAAAACTGTAGCCAATGGTATTCGAACCTTGTAATTTATTGATATAATTAAGGGCCGATACTCGAGAGCAGATGCTAGAATATTTCATACCTTCAGAATGGCAAAACGCAACATAAGTTGCTAATTTACTATTAGAAATTTTCTTTTTAGGTTGAGTTCTATAAAAGTTAACATGAAATGACCGGTAGTGAGTAAAGGCCGCACGATAAGCTAGTCTTGTACTCCTGGCTAAAGAGCCCTCTACCAAGGAACTGACCATGCGTCTTAATGGTGTTGGAGTAATGCGCTTGGCACTTGAGTTGCTACAGTGTCTGCGAAAGGGGCGTTCTGACGAAAGTCTTCTATCTGAAATCGAGAAAGCATATCTGCTAGATTGTTATGCTTGCCCGGCACGTGTTCTGCCCGAATAAGGATATTATGTTTCATACAAGCAATGATTAATCGCCTTACTAAGTACATTATTTGATTATCTTTGCAAGACTGCTTGTTTATTATATGTACCACTGCCTTATTGTCGGAATGTAAGACAATGCACTTGTTTGCCAATTGAGCCCCCCATATTTCAAGTGAAAGGGTGATAGGAAAGAACTCCTTATAAGTGATATTTGCATCAGCAATAGATTCAGGCCAAGACCCGTAAAACCAATGGGTTTCTAAAATGGCACCATAACCCAATGTGCCTGAAGCATCTGTAAATAAATGAATTGCTTTGTCCGTTAACCATTTTTGGTCTAATAAAATGTGTTTACCATTAAAGTGTTCTATAAAAATATGCCAGGCTGAGAGATCGCGTCGTGCTTCCTTTGACAAAGTAATTCTATGGTAAGGTTTGACGACATGTCTAGTCAGATCAATAAGTCGCCTCAAAAATGCCCGACCCGGTAACACTACTTTACAGCAGAAATTTAAAAGACCTAATAGGGATTGTAATTCACGTAATTTGACTTTTCTTCGAGATTTAAAAGAACCTAATAATTCTCGAAGTTTTGCAAGCTTGTCTTCTGGTAATCTAGCTTCCATTTTAATTGAATCGATTTCTAAGCCCATAAAAATGATATTGGTTGTGGCTGTAACAGTTTTCTCCTGCTTTATTGGGACACCGATAATTTTACATAAATCAAGAAAAACCTTCAAATCTGATTCACATCTGCCAGAATTCTTTGGGCCCATAATCAGGAAATCGTCAAGGATATGTAAAATGTGTTTAATGGAAAGTTTTTCTTCCGCTATCCATTTTAGACCCGAGCTGAAGCGGTCAAAAATAGCACACGAGGAGCTGGCTCCCATAGGTAAAGAGCGATCATAATAGTACATACCTTGGAACCTGAAACCTAAGAGTGGGTAGTCTGAATGGTGGATAGGAATAATACGGTAGGCTGAATCTATATCGGTTTTGGCCATCAAACAACCAGGGCCCAGGATTCTAACCATGGTAACCGCCTGGTCAAAAGTGGAATACTGGACAGTGGCTAACTTTGGGTCTATAAAATCATTGACAGAATTACCATGGGGGTAGCTCAAATGATGAATTAACCTATAAGTATTTGGATCCTTTTTAGGTACAACTCCTATGGGACTTACCCGAAAAGAAGGGAAAGGTGGTTTGACAAAAGGACCCGCAATTCTGTGTAGGGCCAACTCCTTTTGTAATTTCTTTGATACTACATCTGGTAACTCTGAACATGATTTTAGATTTTTTGTTGTATAAGAACATCTATCCCCCATATAACCTAAATGGAAACCTTTTTCAAAACCAGCCAACAAATAATCAGCAAATTGATAGCCTTTAATCCAATATGAGAAAGGACCAATTTTTATGGGTGTTACAGGCCTGTCGCCCGGAGATTTATTTTGACTTGTGGATTGTCCTATGAGGATTTGGGCTTGGTTGAGACTGTTGGGTTTGTGGGTTGAAACTAGAGTCTTGCTTTTGACCGTTTGGGCAGGATTTGGCCGAGTGCTGGCCACGGCAGTAGCCGCAAATGTGGGGAAAGCATTTGACTGAATTACAGAAACCTCTTCTGTTAAATGGCCAACAGGTGTTTGGTAAGAATTCATTTTTTGACCAGGGCTTATTTTTGATATTGGGACGTGGCCCAATGGTGTTGGAGCCGTAGTTACGACGTTGGGGACGAAATGGCTGCAGAAATGTAGTTGTAGTTGCTCTAACCCAAAATTCTGTGTGCATCCTATCCCAAGGGATAGGTGCTTGTTCCCTAAGACTCCTAAATTGGTAGTCATAGCGAGACCAGGCGTTACCATTGTTCTTGGCCGCAAGATCTCGTACCAATTCCCCATACTTCATTAGGGCATGGGTTTCCTGTGGGAATTTTGTTGAATAAATGGCCACAAACCTCATAAAAGCTGTGGTCCATTGATCTATGTTATAAATCTTTTGTTTTTAGCTCACCTGAGCATATGCTCAGGGTGAGCTATTAGGATCACTCTTCGTCCGTCATCCGTCGTACGTCGTCCGTTGTCCGTTCACATTTCAAACGACCATCCTCTGAAAACCATAAGGCAGATCAAAATGAAACATTCACAGGGATGTTTCTTGTGTGAAGCCTTAAACAAAGTTTTCAAGAAAATTCCATTCCATGCAGAACTCTGGTTGCCATGGCAACCAAAAGAAAAAAAACTTTAAACATCTTCTTCTAGAAACCATCCAAAACTTAGAGCTAGATATTTTGGTATGAAGCATCTTCTAGTGATGCTACCAAATTGTTTCAAATAAAAGCCCTGGGGGTCAAAATTGGCCCCCCCCAGGTGTTCATTGATTTCCCTATATGCATAATAGTAAAAACTTAGAAAAAAAATCTTCTTTTAAAAAGAACCAAAGAGCTAGACCTATAGATATTAAGCATGAAACATGCTTCTAATGAGTGTCTACCAGAGATTGTTCAAATAAAAGCCCTGGGGTCAAAATTGGCCCCATGCCCCAGGGGGTCAATTGATTTTCCTTATATGCTATAGTAAAAACTTAAAAAAATCTTCTTCTAAAAAACCCAAGAGCTTAGAGCTTAGATATTTTGGCATTTAAATATGTTTCTAATATGTCACCAAAGTTTGTTTAAATAAAAGCCCTGGGGTCAAAATTGGCCCCCGCCCCAGGGGGTCATTGAATTTTTCCCTATATGCATATAGTGAAAACTTAAAAAAATCTTCTTCTAAAAAACCCCAAAGAGCTAAGAGCTTAGATATTTGGCATTAAATATGTTCTAATGGTATGTCTACCAAGTTTTGTTTTAAATAAAAGCCCTGGGGGTCAAATTGGCCCCGCCCCAGGGGGTCCATTGATTTTCCCTATATGCATATAGTGAAAACTTAAAAAAATCTTCTTTTAACAAGAACCAAAAGAGCTAGACCCAAGATATTAAGCATGAAACATGCTTCTAATAAGTGTCTACCAAGATTGTTCAAATAAAAGCCCTGGGGTCAAAATTGCCCCGCCCCAGGGGTCATTGATTTTTCCTATATGCATATAGTAAAAACTTTTAAAAAAATCTTCTTTTAAAGAACCCAAAAGAGCTAGACCTAAAAGATATTAAGCATGAAACAATCTTCTAATAAGTGTCTACCCAAGATTATTCAAATAAAAAAGCCCTGGGGTCAAAATTGGCCCCGCCCCAGGGGGTCATTGATTTCCTTATATGCATATAGTAAAAAACTTAAAAAAAGTCTTCTTCTAAAAAACCCAAAGAGCTAAGAGCTTAGATATTTGGGCGTAAAACATGTTCTAATGGATGTCTGCCAAGTTTGTTAAATAAAAGCCCTGGGGTTAAAATTGGCCCAGCCCCAGGGGGTCAATTGGTTTTCCCTATATGCATATAGTAAAAA